>NC_056748.1:457902728-457905228 GCF_019279795.1 Protopterus annectens
ACAGTTTCCTACAAAACGGAGTCTACAGGACTGCAATCAATTTCTCTCAGCATTTAAGCAGATTGAACTCTACAGTTCCCTACAAAACGGAGTCTACAGGACTGCAGTCAGTTTCTCTCAGCATTTAAGCAGATTGAACTCTACAGTTCCTTACAAAACGGAGTCTACATGACTGCAATCAGTTTCTCTCAGCATTTAAGCAGAGTAGGTCGCACACAAAAAGCATTTGTTAATCTTTCACTTACAGTGCTGTGTAATTATGCAGGTCACCATTTTGGTCAGCCATAGGGCTCTTTTTCTACTTGAGTGTTTGCCTCCTTCCCCTGTAACTTAAGTAAACTGACTCTTACATTAAGAACTATAATACTTACCTTATAGCTTTAGGACACCTTAGGAAACCTTGTAAACTGCAATAGCCCCGCTATGTTCACCCTCGCTGTGCTTGGGCTCTCTTCGCTCCCCTCCCTGCCCCCAATTCCCACCCCCAGTACCTCTAAATTTATAGTACTGTAGCCACTCCCCCACTTTCTTGATCATATCTGCTTTCATCTGGGAAAATTCCTCCCAACCCCATTCTTCTACCTACATTTCAGTAGCACCTATTAGCTTTTATCTGGCATTCTCCCATCCCCCTTCCAGTACCTTTACCTCACTACTCTATCTTCTGGTGTTGCATCACCAGGTAAAATAGTTCCTTAACTCACTAGCTGAATCACAGATAATGATATAGTCCTCTTTACTACCCCTCTTGTTCGCACCATACCTCCTTACCTTGTGTGAAAATCAGTTTCTCACAGGATTTCAGGTCCCGAAAGGCCATACTATCACCTCAGCTGTAAATACTCCTACCTTCAACCATACTTACAGTACCAGGTCCTATCCAACATCTTGTTCAGTCTATCAACATCTCAACCCCAGGCACATTAGCTCTAGATTCAAACTAATAAACAAATTCCTGAAGTTCATCACCAAATATAGACTTAACCTAATACTTGGTGGTGATATTCACCCTAACCCTGGCCCACCCACTTCAGATACACATACCCCCTCTACTTGCAATCTAAGCTACAAACCTACAATTAATAGGCCAACTAACTCTCTCCTAGCCTGTCATCTCAATATTAGAAGCATTAATAACAAGGTACATGAATTGCATGCACTTCTGATGTCCACTCCCCTGAGATTCTC
This sequence comes from Protopterus annectens, assembly GCF_019279795.1. Classification (NCBI taxonomy): domain Eukaryota; kingdom Metazoa; phylum Chordata; order Ceratodontiformes; family Protopteridae; genus Protopterus; species Protopterus annectens. Next base: position 457,903,917 of record NC_056748.1, read on the forward strand.
TATTTATCTGAAACGTGGTTAAAACCGAACACTACAGACAATGAAGTGTTACCACCTGGGTACAACATACACAGGCTGGATCGTGCTTCAAGGAAGGGGGCCGGGGTAGCTGTACTCTATAAATCTGAGTTGAATGTCACCATAGATGTAATACAACCACCTCAGATTAATAACTTGGAGATTCTTGCCACCAAATTGCAACTTAATAAAAATAAATGCATTAATATCATCTGTATGTACATACCCCCAGGTAACAATATATCTACACTTGAAGATATCCTGCACTGGCTATCATGTCACTATGCCCAAGAAACCCCACTACTTGGAGACTTTAACATAGACTGGGGCACCTGTTCCTCAGAATCCCCAACCACCTATATTAACCTGCATGCATTTACACAAATCATATCTACCCCTACCAGGATAGGTAAACCCAACCAAAAAGAAAGCATAATTGACTGGGTACTCATAAATCGTCACCCCCAACTGTACGCCTCTGGTACCCTCCTTGATGGCCTAAGCGATCGCCTTCTCACATATGTAATTAAGCACAAAGCCATTAATTCCCAACAACCCTTACTCAGAAAGGTTAGAAACAATATAAACTTTGACCTTGCCAAATTCCAACAAGAACTAAACTCATGTAATTGGTCTATTCTAAAACACCTCCTCTTAGAGGAAGCAGTAGCATACTTTAACAACAAATTCCTTGAGATCCTTGATTTGCATGCACCTTTTCGTTCAAAGAGAGCAAAGGCAAAAACGGTGCCATGGCTTTTTAAAGAGTCTAAACTCAAAATTACCCTTAGAAACAAAGCATGGGCTTTATGGTGTTCTTCTAAAGACCCCCAAGATCACATTAAATACAGGCAGTCCAGGAACCAAGCTAAAAAATCCATTTTACAAGACAAAAAAACAATACTTTTGTCATTTACAGACAGTAAATCAAAATAACCCTCAGAAGTTTTGAGCAGGTTTAAATAATCTACTACATCCTGGACAAACTTCAACCCCAATCCCCGCTGCTACTACTGATAAAACCCCTGAAGATGTTTCTGACAGTTTTAACCGATTATTTACTGAGACAGTTCAAGCCCTAGCTAGCCAACTACCTCCTAGCTCCCCTGGTCCTGAAAGTAGCACCCCTAGAAACCTACTCGCATTCAGCTTCCAACCAGTTGCCACTTCACTTATCGATAACTTGGTCAAAAAATTAAAACCCACTACACTTTCTGCTGATCAACTCCCTGCCGAGTACCTACAAAAATCAGCTGATGCTATTGCTTACCCCGTCTCAATACTAATCAATCGA
>NC_056748.1:457910228-458010228 GCF_019279795.1 Protopterus annectens
TTGCCATGGCTAACAGCAGCTAATAATGAGTGTGAAAACCATGTCAAGTACACAAGTAATGTACACACACAGGGAAATAGGTAAATAGAAAAGTAGATGTGGTGTAAAGGTAAAGAAGAGAGATACACAAGATATATGCCAAAATAGGCAAATCTGAGGGATAGTCAAAGAGGGTGGGTGTTTTTTTTTTTGGTGGGAATAGGCCCCTTTTTGGGGGGGGGGGGAATAGAAGGAATAGAAAAGACATGGAAAGAGGAGGAAGGAAAAGCAGCAAAGATAAACATATAACAAGTATCAGAATACATGACAGACAAACACTGGAAAAACCTTAAGGTGAAGTAAATTACATAAACAGCACGCTGCACAAGATGGGTAAAGGAAATTTGAAAAACAGGGCAGGAATGCATACCAGCCATGGTGCAATACAGAGATACATATGTAGTTAAGCATTATGTAGGGTTGAGATGTTGCAAACCATGAGACAGTCATACCTAAAGCAGTATGAGTGACGGCTATAGTGGGTTGTAGTGAACTAAATGGTGATTGCAGTACAAAGAGGATACTGAATCCAATAAAGTCTGTCAGCAGTGCAAGTGTAAGCCAAGCCACAACATGGATAAGCAAATCCTACCAGTAAAATGCAGAAGACAGGAGAAGGATAGACTAGAACCTCCAACCATGCAAATGAAAGGCAAACAAACAAGCACAATGCCAAACAGAAGTACTGTAGCAAACCAAGTATGCTATTGTATACTACACAACTATGTGTACACAACCTAAATAAATGTGAACTGGGCTACAGATGTGAAAAAGATGTGAAAGACACATGCCATGTCAATAGTAAGACAGATATGTTATCTTATATTTGTGACCTGCATTGAATGAACAGAATCTAATCGGAAAGCAAAGTTACTACAAACACACACACACACACACACACACACACACACACACACACATACACACACACATATACACACACACACACACACACACACACACACACACACACACACACACACACACACACACACACACACACACACACACACCAATGAGATGGAATAATAGTCGGTAATTAAGGTATACATAATGCTTGATATGGAATGCCAGCTTGTGCATAGAAATGAAATAAAAAAGCCTTATTTAATACTCAAAACATAAGTACATTAGGAAAATGACCTTGCCTGCATTTGTCTTGCAAGTGTATAGTGGCAAAATGTTGCACAAGGTGTTATTTTTGCAGAGAAACTACATGGCAATGATACATAGAGGATGCTAAACCTAACAAGACATCTATCTCATGCCCAACATTTAACATAATAGCCAAAGAAAATACTGTGATCTCCCCCAAAACCCATAGAAAGCTTCTTGGAGTGGAAATAGACAATACCCTAAACTTTGACTTGCATGTCTCCCTAACTATGAAAAAGTCCATAAGAAACTTGGAAGTCTATATAGGCACAAAAGGTTCCTGACCACAATGGCCAAAATTACATTAGCACAAACTCATCTGTTCTCCACTCTGCTATATGCCTCTCCAATTTTAACTAATCTAAAGAAAACTGACTTATCTAAGCTAGAAAAATGTTATAATAAAATTGGTAAGTTTGCATCTGACTGTCCATATAGAACACACCATTGTACAGCTTTAAGGATACTAGACTGGCTTGAGCTTCCAACAGTATTCTTTACAACCAACTCTCTCTAACTCACAGAATTGTAACACAACCAACTAGAACCACTGCACTACAAAATCTCATCCTTCCTTACAGTTCCAGCAGACCACTCCGCTCTAACAACAAGAACTTACTCACCGTCTCCAAGGCCAATAACACTGCAGGAGAATCTTTATTTTCCAACTATATATTTCGTATATGGAGCTTCCTTCCTAACTCCATTCTCTCAGTCTCGTCCACTAACCACTTTAAGCTATCACTTACAGCTTATCTAAAAAATAAGTGGCTATGTTCCTGAACTAACACCACAGTATACCCAAAACACAACAACTTCTCCCCGGTGTTTAATCCGTTGTTCCTACCGACCTATCTTAACCTTATATCTTGACATAAGTCATACCTACAAATAGTTCTAGCTATGTCCAAAGCCCAGGTTTTGTTCTCAAGATGTAACAAATTTGTATGTTCTTATGTATACTACATTTTGTTTACATGATACTTTATTGATTATTGTAATGTGTGCATGAAAATTTACTGTTACTCATGGAGCTCTTCTCCCTGGGCCTCTGCTGAAAAAGGACCTGTGCCCAGTCGGGCTTTCCCAGTAAACAAATGTTAAATAAATAAATAAAATAAATAAAATAAAATAAATGTATGCCATGTATATTTACAACAAATATGACAAAGGTAAAATGGGGAAGAGAGGTGGGCAACAGGAGTTCACATCAATTAGGAAAGGCAAGGAAAAGAAACAGACACACAATAAAGCTGGACAATAGTATATAAAGGGACACATTGCACATGCATATGTTTACCACATAAATTGGTGAGGAAATCCAGGCAAGCTACATTGAAGTGAATGGCTAATGCACGTCACATAGGTATATAGAACAGCTGATTGCTCTAAGCACGTCTGTGTACATATTACATAAACACAGTAATGTGAAAGAAGTAAACAGCAAAATGCATAGGTACACAACATAAAATTCCTTATCCTATATACATATTTACTGCCATGATAACATAATGGATCAGGGGCAACAAACACACTTAATGACAGATATATAGAAAAGTGAAAGGCTGAGCAAATAACAGTCATGCATGTGACCATGAAAAAACTATACAAGGGCATTTGTTTCTTGATCATACTACGTGCATAGATATGTACATGTGTATAAATCACTGTATATATATATATATATATATATATATATATATATATATATATATATATATATGTATATATATATATATATATATATATATATATATATATATATATATATATGTATATATATATATATATATATATATATAGGTCTACTTGAAAACACAGGCATGCCAAAACACTGACGACAAGAACACCGAGACTGGAAGATCGACAACTGAGATGACCGACAGTTTAAAAGCACGAAACTTCACATGCCTCACAAACCACAATCCCGACAATCAACAAAACAAAACAAATACCTTTTCCGAAAAACACACACACAACACAAGCACACCAAAAACCTTACAAACCTACACTAAACCTTACATACACAACTATCTATGCACTAACCTTATCCCAAACCCTAACCCTAAGGTCTGTCACTATCGCACACTCACCTAACCTGCGCCCTAACCCTAACTCACTTAACCCACCCCTAACCCTAAAGTCTGTCACTATCACACATTTACCTTACCCGCACCCTAACCCTAACTCACTTAGCCCGCCCCTAACCCTAATGTCTGTCACTATCGCACACTTACCTTAACATGTCGGTGTTCTCAGCATCGGGCTTTTAAACTGTCTGTCATCTCAGTTGTCGATCTTCCGGTTTCGGTGTTCTCGTCATCAGTGTTTTGGCATGTCGGTGTTTTCAAGTAGACTTATATATATATGTATATATATATATATATATATATATATATATATATATATATATATATATATATATATATATATATATATATATATATATATGTGTGTGCGTGTGTATATAGCACCAAATGCTTAAATATGGGCATTTGTGCTGATATGATTGTGCATGCTGTAATATAATTTAGAATGAGAAACAATGCATGCAGAAATTATGCTAAATGTAGCATCAGCTGCACATAAAGCAATGGAAAAATTACTGTCTATGCATTATACAGAGGATAAATTCAGATGAAGAGCAATTCATACAAATGTGATAAGACATGGCACTATATGACAATATGTGGCAGTACATGCCACACACAAAGCTAGTGTGCCAATGTGACAGCAAGACAACACAATGTTACATGAATCAAATGGGCAGGAACCAGTCATGTAGATGAACAGACATAACACAGAAACAACCAAGAGTGATATGGGTACAATGTATACACATGTATAATGTGTAAATAACAGATACCAATCTCACTCTGTTATATGAAAAATATATGATAATACATTTGTTGAGTTGCTGTCGTCTCTCTCATGTTTACAGTGGGATAATGCAAGCAAAACAATTGCATCTCACTTGCATCACAATAACTGCAACAGTCTGACCTGTCACATACAGGGCCACAGTGGAACTGGACATAACACTATGCTGCACCATATGCATATATGTACACACATACATACACAGTTTAGGTGTAGTAGCCCTGCCCTTATGGAGCAATGTATACATTACTTCCAGCACATCATGTGAATGCAATTGCTTAATGCATGTATACTGTGTTAACATGTGTCATGCATCTTGCGTAACCTAATGCCACCTATGACACGATATTTGCAGTATATAGTCAGACCTATATCAGCTAAGCATGACAGCAATATGCTTTGTCCACACCATTGTGCCAATACATTACATTTTGTGAAACTGCACACACCATGATGGCAGCATTACATAATCTGATCACACAGACAATGCTTAGAGTTCTGAGGGTCCACCCTGATGGGGTTGAACATCATGAATGATCTCTATACTGATCTCTCAGAAGGATTCATGCATGGCCCATTACATAGATTAGGTTCATAGACTAATACTAGGCTAACTGCCCTTGGGAACCATTTTAAGTCCAGCCAGTTGCCCCATGGAAGAATCAAACCCTGCATCTTGTGTTGGTAAGGTTAACCATTAAACCAACTTCCCACCCATGTCCTGAAGTAAGTTCCCCATCCGGTCCCTCATCTGCATCTGAAAGATGTCCATCATCACCTCCTAGATCTGGTCCTGGAAATCATATCCCTGCCATAGTGGATGACATCTCCAATGAAGAGCAGCAGAAACAATGGTAAATGCAGGTCTGATTCAGTCATCACCATCCATAATCTTCCATGTATTCTAACTTGGAGTCACCTGGCAGGGGTCTGGCATGTTGACTCCAACATTGTCCAATTGTGAAGTCACCATGGGTTCCATGCTCAGTCGAGGTTAAACCAAAAAAGAAAAATATACAGAATCCATGTGCGCCCACAATTAGGGCTACATAACATAAACAAACTGACAAGATCTATGAGTGGAAATGGTTCATTATGTCACACCACAATAATGTATGACCATATGTAACTTTAACAACATATGTGAAGAAAGGCATTTCAATACATAACAATCTGAAAAATGTTATCAATTATTCATTCATTTATGTACAATATATCCCTGTCAATGGCCAAATGAATACTGTGAAAGGCATATGATATGCTGTTAACATGACAAAATAATATGACACTGTGACATATACGCTGAAGGTATATCACAATACGTGTCATTTAAACATATTTATTAAGACAATATGGTCCATAATGTGTCAACAGACTTTGTATAATATAAATATCTGAGGGTAGCAGGTGTACAGTCAGGATCATGTAACATCCCCAATGTCCTATTATCAATGTGTATGGATGACATCAATTGAAGGGCATGTGTGGGACACTATGTCCATCACAGAATGTTTTTACTTTACCCCGCTGCATTATATGTCATGAAATACTCAGTTTATCTGAGAAAATGCTGTTATTTTTGTGCAGGTATGAAACAGCCACCAGTATGCCTGAAAAACAAACACATGTACAAAAGCAGAACACATACGTACCATGACACATCAAGATAAACATAGCATGTTTAACGTGATCTCTGCCTGACTTACAAAGCCATGTCCAACTCAGAATTGATGGACATGCTCCACCTAAAGAAATCCAAGTCAAAGCGAGTCACGTGCTCTAGTGAGCTAAACCTCGCCACAACAATAAATAGAACATGCTGGAGGGATAGATTCCTGTCACAGAGACTCCTCATGCTTTGGAACAAAATTCCAAATTACATCAGGCAAAGCTCCTCACTAACACTCTTCAAGAGAAACCTTGACAAGTGGATGGATAACAGAAAATGCACCCCTGGGATCACTTCATTGGCTCTGCTTGACAGAGGATCAGTTAATTAATCAATGGGGTGGCGAAAGCCGACACACTCTGGCTAGGCTTATAAATGCCCTCGGGCAGATAGCCTAGTACCTACCTATGAACTTATGAACCTATGATAGTATATCATACAATGATGACATGTCTTTATATTTATAACAGTTGCAACACTGATAACATAACCTTTTGAATGAGGCCTGTAATATAAAACCCTAAGGTATGCTTTGCAACATACTTTTGTAGACAGCCTATCAGAAAAGCACACATTCCATCCTCCAATATTTGTATGTGTGCCTGGCACAGTTGATTTGAGGCGTCCCTAGCAGAGTTAATCTCGAGTGTAACTGAGGTTTATGTGCAAGTAATGTAATTTTGATACCCCATGAGTAACAGATGTTTCTTAACAACAGATAGTACAATGAACAAGCAGTGGAAATATCACTAACTATAAGAAAATGAGATGAGCAATGCAAGACGGATAATGTCTATCACAACATCAGAAAATTAGAATCCAATACAACACCTTAGAAAAACTTTAGACTCATAAAAACAGTGACATCATGCGATATCTACCAATGTACTTTTTTCCACACAGTCTCCATCATCAAGAAATGTATACCTGTCAGTACCTGCTTTTCTAGCTATTCTTATCTATGTACCTGATCAAATAGAACATAATGCTGATCAGTCGATATTTAACAAGTAGATAGGAAATAACAGGATTGGTTTTGAGCACAGCAAAGTAGGAAGAGGTTGCCAATGTTGAATTAAACAATCCATTAGAATTGCTTACTATAAAAGCAAAAGCCACAAATCATCTGCCAACCTCATAATAAATGCTGAAACAGCAGATACAACCATTCAGCAATAGAATATGCAGGCAATGAATAACATAGTGCACACTAATACCAGACATACAAGTTTACCATAGCTGCTACTTTTCCAGAACAGATAACACTATAATGTAAATATAAAACAGGACAGGTAACAGTACTGTGACTGTTTATACAGATCTGTGTGTCATTTAGGTTGTGCCTAAAAATAATATGGTTATTTTCTCAAACATACCCTGCTTATAATACAAAATTAGAATTTTGCAATACTTCTATGATGTTATTTACATTAAATCAATGATAATTGCAGTTACCTTGCAAATGCATTATGGGTAGTCTTGTATTAATATTAATCTGCCTGATTCTTTTCGCAAAAACAGTTGGTTGATAATGTTACAACTGCTTCTGGGGAAACTAATGTTTACAGTTAAAACATATCTCTGTCCTTGAACTTGCCCATCCACTCGTACAATGCACGATTCCTGTCTCTGTCCACCTCACCTGCAAAAAGGGGAAAAAAAGTTTTACTGACAGGAAATGATTCTGTCAGTTGATTATATATAATCTGGTATTTAAGAATTAACAGTAAAGAACAGTGAGCATTACATGTTCTAGAGCCTTGATGACATACAAGTTCGCATTTAATCATTGTTGTGTCACTGTCAATATTTTATGCATAAGGAGTAATGCATACAAACAGGAAGAATACAGAGTCAAACCTATAACTCTCGTCTAAATTTGCACTCCATTCCTGACATTTACCAGCCTAGCAAATCCACCCTGGCTATGATTAGATGGATTTACGTAGCTTAAATAACAGAACTGTATCATTATGCAGGGAAGATTCATACACATGGATCAGTAATGCTGAAGTAAAAGGCCAACTTTAAACATGTGCTGTGCATTTGAAACAGAACACCTTGCAATCCTGACCAAATGTCTTTACACTCATCACAGCACTAAACAAAATCTGTAACAATGCAGAGCTCACAGTCTCAGGCAGTGCAATAGAACCTGTATATGCACTTGACAGATATATATATGTATATATATATATATATATATATATATATATATATATATATATATATATATATATGTTCCAAAAACATGTTGGAATATATATCACTATTTCGTAGGTTCATAGTTTCATAGGACATTACAAGGCTAACAGCTTAAGGGCCCTTACAAGCCTAGCCAATATAACCCACTTTTACCCACTATATCGCCCCTAGGGGCAAGAGAAGGCCGTGGATTTGTGCATGTGCATTGACTATCTTACAGACTGCCCCTGTCCATAATGGACATAGACACCACCCCAGGTGTGAATTTGTGATTCCCCATCCAATGATCCAAATTGCATTTGGGGAGGGCCAAAGAGGGCTCTGCTTAATGTGAATAGGAAGCCTGTTCCAAAGAAGGGGCAATCTCTGAGACACATATCTGTCTCTCCAACATGATTTTTTTGAGTCACTGACTAACATGACCCACGTGCTGTTTGACTTGTGAATGTGTAGTAGCTCCATCAGGGCAGGATTTGTGAGTGCCTTGTAGATCAGACATAGGTCACCTGTTAATAGTCAGTAGAAGACAGAGTGAAGAGATAGGGCTTTTAATCTGTCTGCATAGTTTATGTTGTTTACACCCTGTATTTTATTTGTGAGGAACCTTTGAGGTTGCTCCAGCTGCTGTAAATGTCTAGTCAAATACATGCCAAATGGCACACTGTACTCGATTATTGGTCTAATGAGGGCTGAGTAAGTGGGACTATAATTTCCTTGAATCTGGATGCCATGCCTTTACTTATAAGTTGTGCCACATAAAAGGATATCCTCACCACTGTGGACACATGGCAGTCAAGGTTCAGGCTACTTTCTATTTGCATACCTAGATCTCTTACCTCTGTGTCCATGCTAAGGGGCATGCTATTGATGTTGTAATTTGCAGGGGTATTTGACTTCCCAAAGGCTATGATGATGCATTTTTTTACATTTAGTTTTAGGTCATGGTTCTGGCACTAATCATTTGTCTGATCCAAACCCTCTTGAAGGATATCTACATTATTGGGGGATTCAGTGATTGCCCACAGCTTGCAGTTGTCAGCAAACTTTGTCATCCAGAGGCCTTCCACATTAGCCTTGACTTCAGAAAAGTATATTCTGAACAGGAATGGTCCCTGTATTGAGTCTTGTGGCACACCACTAGCAACTGGCCTCTTGATGGATCTGGATTCACCCACTTTAACCACAAGTGTCCTGTCTATGAGCCAAGAGGCTATCCATCTGGTGACATAGGGATTTATGCCCATTTTTGTAAGTTTATTTATAATACCTGTGTTTGGAACTGTGCTAAATTCTTGACCAGGTTGAGGTAGGTGATGACTTTTTCAAATAAATTCACCAGGTTCAGTAGACATGAACTGCTCTTGATAAAACTGAATTGGGTTGGGGGTCCAGTGTTTGGAGGTCTCCTAAGCCATTATTTGTCAGTTCCTTGATTATTCTTTCTATGGCCTTACACATAATACTAATCAAACTTATGGGTCTGTAATTTCCCAGGTCAATAGATGGTACCCCTTTATGAAGAGGGATGACTGTTGCTGTCCTCCACTCTACTGGGACAAAGCCAGTCCAGAGGCTGTGGTTGAACAGATATCCTAATGGTCCTGATACATCCTCATTTAAGCTGTTTAAGAGGCAACCTGGTATATTGTCAGACCCCATTGAAGCCATGTTTTTAGCTTTAGATAGTGCAGCAGCAGCCTGTTCATTGCTGATAATTAGTGGTGAGGTGGTGGAAGGTATTTTTTTGATGGGGAGGTGAAATGTGAGCTGAATTTTTCAGCCAGCAGATTTGCTATGTCTTCCAGCTAAGTATAGGTGATGCCATCTACAACTAATTCTGCACATTGTTGGGCATTGCACTTAAGATTGTGGACATAACTGAAAAATGCCTATGGTTATCTTTAACTTTGAGAGCTATTTTTACCTCAAAGTCTGCTTTCAGAGACTTGACTAGTACCATGACTCATGTGTTTAGACTAATGAAGGACTTATTTATCTGTTGTGCACATTCCATCTTACTTCTTGACAGGATTTTCTTTTTTTTGTTGTACAACTGATTAACACTAGGGGTCCACCAGGATGGCGTGTTTTTGTGATTTGACCTAGGTTTATTGCAGTCTGGTACTGCCATTTTTATGCAGTTGTTTATCTGGTCATACAGAGTTTTTGTGTATTCCTCTGGATAAGTTTCTGTGTTTTCTGGATTTGGGGGTGCTTGGAAACTAGCCATGCCATCTCCTAATAGTGGGTAATTTACCTTAGAGAAGTTCTTAAAGTTTTGGGGATTAGGAAGGTGGACTAATTTTACCTTTATTTCAAGAGAGACTGCTTTGTGATCTGATTTTACTAGTGAGGACATAACACGGTGGGGGGGGGGGGGCAGCACTCTCATATTTGTTCCCCTAGTGGGAGTGCAGACTAGCTGCTCTAGGGCATTTAAATTTATGAAGTCAAAAAATCTTTGGGTCTTTATGTTAGTGGTCATGTATGCCTCCCAATTAATGGAGAGGTCGCTAATATCACCTATGAGTATGGTATTGGGTTTGATGATGAGTGATTCTAGTAACTTCAGGTATGATGTATGGGTTTCCTGGATTATAGTGGGGGACCTGTAGCTAACAACAATATGGCACTGGATTTTCCCTATGGTTAGTTGGACATGGAGTAGCTCAAGCATGTCATATTGTTTGACCAGTCTTGAGGTGTGTTTATCCTTTATGTAGATAGATACACCTCCACCTTTAGCTCTTTCATGTTTAGTGGGTGGTTGGAATGTATGGAAGGCATTATAGCATGCACTGCCAGGGTGCTTTCCGTGGCTTTGAACCATGTTTCAGCAACTGCACAGATGTCAGCATTCTGCAGGTTGAGGACAGCTTCCAGAGAGTGCAGTTTCTTGTTGAGTCTCCTAGCATTGGGCAGTAACACCTTTAACTTGTCCTGATTAGCTTTTATGTTGAAAGGTTTGTCTGTTTGGCAATGCTTAAAAAAGCACTATGGGGTAGATAATGTTTTTGGCCATTATCCGAAAGCCTAGCAGTAACAAGTTAAGACCATCCTTGGCAAAGCAGCATGGCCAATCAGCCATGTTGTCCCAGGCTGACAAGGATTGGACCCCTCTGGAATGACACCAGTAACTAAGCCAATTGTTAAAGTTAATCATTTTCTGCTGGTATTGTGGCATCATCCTTGGAGACAGTAGAATGCTGCTCAATGCTAGTCTCATACCTGTCTGTGGCACATATTCTGACAGCTCAAACATGTCTGTCTTCATATAGTCCAAGGAGGTATGTCTGAGGTCATTTTCACCCACATGGACTATGCCTGAGTCAAACTGGTACTTAGAGGTAAGTGCTTTGAGTGCTTCTGTGATCTGGCAAATCCTGGCCTCTGACAGGTAACTAACTGTAACCTTCACCTTATCCAGCCTGGTAAGAGAAACATCAGTGTGTCTGACAATGGAGTCTCCTATGACCAGAATATTAGGTCGTGAAGTGTTCCTCCTTAAGGGCTTGGTAGGTGAGGCACAATGAGATGTTGACTTTTTTGTGTTGTGATGAGAATTGTCTTGTTTGTGTGCATGTGGACTTTCTGAGAGGCCTTTGAGGTTTGGTTATGTTACAAGTGAGCACCTCCGCATATGTAGGTCTATGTGTGTGGTCCTTTGTAGGTATGGTGAGTGATATGTGTGAGTCACTAACAACCTTTTTGTTACCTGTTATGTCTGTATATGAGAGTCTAGTCTTCAATGTCAATGTGTAACTACATCTTTAACATACTCTGTCTCTTTGAGAATTAAGTGGTTGTCAGTGTACATAAGGAATTGTTACATTGCCTCAGGATAACTATGTCCACCAAACTGGATGCAGAGGTAGCAGGAAAATGCCTATCCATGGTTGCAGGTCCTAATGTGTACTTGAAATGAATAGGTGTAGAGGGTGTTTGTAACTGGATGATGGAAGTGTGCCTATGTGGTGTAATCAGCAGCTAACCCAACCAGTGATGCTGCCCAGCACCAAATCAGATGCTCTCTGAACAGCAATAGTCCTGGCTGTTATAATAAGGTAACTAGCACAGTAAACTTTCACAGTATAATGAAAAGAAGCAATGTTTCCAGATGTTTGCATCTGTACATAGCAATGGCACAGTGAACAGCTCCATGCAAATTTGCCAAATTTATACCAGCACACAGAAATAGAAAAGACTGACTGAGCCCTCTGGCTAATTCAATGACTCACAGCCCTTGTGTGTTCTTCCCCCTCAGACAGACCAGGTAAACATCTTCTTCCACTAGATGAATAATTCCAGTCCTCCTAATGTAAAAGCACAGTAAAGGAGTATCTGGAGTTAAATGCTACCACAAACAAACTTAAAGATGTGGATACAGCAGTGCATTTTAAACAACTTATAAAAGTGTGATTACTCAATAAAAAGTATTTTGGAGAAATGAGCCAAGAGCCACTCAATTGTATAGAATTTATAAAGGCTCTAAAAACAAGATAAACTGATTAATAAGCCCTCCAGCCAATAAAAACTACATGTAGAAAATGCAAGTGTTTCTCCAACCTAAACAGATCAGGCTATCACCCAGTGCACTAGATGGAAAATCCACTGACCTCTTGATGTAAAACACAGAAAAGTGCTTGCTAGAATGTAAAAATACACTACCTTATCCAACATCTACCTAGATAATGAATTCAGAGCAGTAGAACAGCCAATGAGAGGCAAAAATGCACTCTTTCCAAAATAAGCACAATGAAAGGCAAATAAATAATTCAAGATATCAACAGCAGTGTAGAGAGGGAGGAGCTTATAAAGCTCAATTTACAATAAGGGTGGGCAGATTAAAATCACAAGGTTTTAAAAGCAGATCAGATAACGGGAGGATAGGTGGGAAAAGTAACTAGCAGAGGAATCACCAGCAGTACTAGTAGTTTATGCAGGCTTGGAGTCTTTTCAGAAAAGAAAAGACCCAGAAATTTACTGTGTATTTAAATATTTCTCAAGAAACAATTCAACCAATGAAAAAAAAAACATGTGAAATGTGCAGCCTAGGTAATTTAAGTCTCTATCTCTCACAGAGAACAAAACACCAGGCCAAGCAGATCTCTTAAAACAGAAAACAAAATGGAGCAGGTAAAACAGAAAGCAGCTCTATCAGTTTAAGCAGCCCAGGGACAAAAAATATAGGTTTACTTTCCTCCTCTAACAGTGCTTGTACTTTACCTATGCAGGCTTGGAGTTTTCACAGAGAAGACAAAGACCCAGAAATTTACAGTGTATTTAAGTATCACTCAAGAAACAATTTAACCAAAAAAAATGTGAAACATTGCAGCCTAGATTAATTTAAGTGTCTGCCTCTCACATAGAACAAAAACACCAGGCCAAGTAGATTTCTTAAAACAGAAAACAAAATGGAGCAGGTGAAACAGAAAGCAGCTCTATCAATTTAAGCAACTTGCAGACAAAAAATATATTTTTACTTTCCTTCCCCAGCATAGAATCTCCAGCAGTGCTTGTAGTTTATGCAGGCTTGGAGTCTTCTCAGAAAAGACTCATTCGTGTAGGGGGTAAGTCAGTGTTAAAAAAACACCTGACTATATTATTCCAATAGGGATATACATCTGAGATATATATGTATTGGCAATGAAATATACATGCAACCATAGTGACAGAAATGGGATGTTTCCAGAAACTTTGCAGATAAGGGAGATATTCACAGTTATCCATGAATTAAGCACTCTGTGCATTAATGCACCTCCTGCATCATACCTGATGTTTAAAATAGGTACACTGCTAACTGAACAAGCTTGTATCTGACATATCTGTTTTTAATTAGTCTTTACTGAAATATAAAAATAACATTAATGATTCAAACCCATTTTTCTCCCTGAGACATTCATATTGGACTATTACTTAACATGTTAAACTAGGTGACAAAAAATTACCAGATCATATAGGATTACTGAGGAGCATTTGCAGAACTAAGTTGCCACTCAAGGTCTAAACACCATAGGCATTAATGCACCACATAATTATTAGATATGTAAAAAGCTATACTGCATATCTGAACAAGCAATTACCTCACATTTCTACTCCAATACATAAGCATCAAAATTGAAAACAAATAACCCATAACAGAAATCAAACTCATATGTGTCCCTAAGACATTCACATTGACCTAGACCTCAACAGATTGAGCTAACAGGCAGCACAATGGCTTATAACATTTAACATTATTTCTACAGCATTATGGCATATTCCATCATATAATGGTAGTATGTCTCAGTATTTAAATGTTTTATAATGTACACTACCAAAAAGCAAATAAACACCTTCACAGACTGAAAACCACAAAAACGAGCGCCAGCAGCCAAATCCAAGGCAAACAAAGTTTAATAGAAAATGTAAGCACCAAAAACGCTTTCGGAGAGCTCAATGTCCCTCCTTCCTCAGACAAATTTTAAAACCAGCTTGCAATCACATTTATACCATTTAACATCAATTAATTAAGTAATCAAACAATTTTAATTAAATACATTAAATCAATGGTAAGCATATAAAAATAGCTTACTTTCACAATGAGTAAATAAGTCAATATTGCCACACTCTGTTCCTCATCCTTACCATAAAATGCAGTGTGCATAAAATTGCATTTAAAATTATGGACGTGCATGCAATAAAATGTTCATAATTCATTCTTAACATTAAGATATAAATGTGTATAAATATAAATATAAATATGTATATATATATGTATAAATATATGTAATTATACCCCCACCCTACACTCACACACACACACACACTCACACACACACATTCACCCATACACTCAAACTAAGAAACACCTTAAGATATTAAAATCTTTAAAATGAACATTAGAACATACTGGATAGCAGGAATAAATGCAGAAAAAACTGCTTTTAACAACACCATGAACTCTGTTGAACAATAAGACCACGTTAAATTAGAACAAAAACCAAAAATAAGCAAACATTCTTCTTAACATTATGCATATACAGCAACTAATTAAATTCCACACATAAAAGTGGGGCTACCTTTTCAAAGATAACAATTTCAAAACACAAGAAATGGAAACATATTTTATTTATTTATTTTTATTTTACATTTGTTGACCGGGCTAGTCCAGCTGGATATATGCCCATTTTCAGTGGAGGCCCGGGGAGAAAAGCTCCACAAATTACAACAACATAAAAGGTCAAGACAAAGACAATAACAGTATAATTTGGTACATAAGTTTTAACAATTATAGTACAAACCTAAGATTATATATTTTATATTTCAGTAGGAAAAAGGAAAAATTTATCTAAGAATAGATGAATAAGACTAATACATTTGTATTAGAAATGGTGTAGTACAAATCTTTATAACATATTACAAAATTAGATACACCTAGTAATTTATGATAAGAGATACTAAGGTCTCACAAAACCTAAGAAAGAAAAACACTAGAGATCAATAGATAGAGTATAGAAGAACAGCAAACAAGGATGGATTTCTAGTGTTATTTAACACATAGGTTGTGATACTATATGAAGGTGTTTGATCATTCCACAGTATATACTTATTTACATGAGAAAAAATCCTAAGGAAGGTTAAGCTCACTAAAAATTAATGAGACAACACAAGATCATGATAGGCTAGGAATTATGGGAGTCTAGTTAATAGTTAGGTACTTAGTCTGGGTTAACACAGGGGCATAGCCAGTGTGATTTGAGGTAGGGTTTAAGCTTGCTTTTAAATAAACTGACAGAGGATATTGAGGTTAGCTGGCTTGGGAGGATGTTCCAGGCTTTACCTACTGTATTGGAGAACAAGGCGTCACCAGCTAAGTTGTTGGATTTTGATATTTGTACAAGTAGGTTATTAGCTGAGCGTAAGGTCTTGAGGTTATTATAGGGGATGTCTAGGGATGTAAGTATGGGTGTATTTTGAGGTAAATACAGGATCTTATGGGCTACTATTAATTGACTGAAAAGTATTAAATTTGGCAGCTCTAACCATCCTAACTGATTCAGATTGATACAGTGATGAGTTCTATAGGAGGACCCAGCTGCAAATCTGGCAATATTGTTGTAGGAGGATGTAAGTTTACTCAGATTACTTCTACATATTTTGGTATAGATAGGGAGGCATAGAGCAAGGTAGAGATGAGGTGGGTACGAGCAATAGTAACCCTGGCTGGAGGTGTAAGAAAGGGTTTTATTCTATAGAGGAACCTAGTTTCTTGTTTACTATTTTTATGGTGTTATTAATGTGAGGTTCAAAGGACAAGTTGTTATCTATTAGTACCCCAAGTAGTTTGGTGGTTGGTTCCGAGATATTATAGTTCCATCATTTGAAGTAATAGTAAAGTTAAGTGGGAGGTTCTGCGGGTGGGGGTAAATAGTAGCATTTTTGTTTTTGGGGTTAAGGATAAGACGTCTTTGTAGGAGCCAGTTTTCAACTGTACTAAAGGTCATTTGGGTTAGTGACTGAAGTTCTGATTGAGAAGCAGCAGCGCATATGAGTGTGGAGTCGTCAGCGTATTGGATACAGTCAGCTTGAGGAATTACAGAATGAAGGTCATTTGTAAAGATGGAGAAGAGTAATGGGCCTAATATAGATCCTTGTGGGACCCCTAGAGTGACTGGGATGTGGGAAGATAAAGTATTTTCCCATAGTACAGCCTGTTGCCTGTTATGTAGGTATGAATGGAACCACTGTATAGTATGGTTGTCCAATGACAGGTTTTTGAGTGTGTCTATAAGGAGGTGGTGATTCAACATGTCAAATGCTTTGGACAGATCAATAAAAACAGCTGAGGATAGAGTATCAATATTACGATTGCTGTTAATATGGTTAGTGAAGGATAAGAGAGCAGAGGTGGTGCTATGAAATGGTCTAAAGCCATGTTGACAGGGTGCTAATAAATTGTGATCGAGTAGGTAGGTTAACAGTTGTATGTGTATACATTTCTCCATTATTTTTGCCAAAGGGGACAGAATAGCTATGGGCCTATAATTGGACAACTCTTTCTCCCTTATGCAGGGGAATTATGTGAGAGACTTTCCAGATTAGGGGAATAGATCCTTCAGAAATAGTTCTGTTAATGAGGATGGATATGGGGTAGGCTATGACTTTAGCAGCTTTTTGCAGGTATTCGGCAGGTAATTTATCAGCAGAGAGAGTAGTGGGTTTAAATTTCTGTATGAGGTTACAGATAAGTGAAGTGGGCACTGGCTGAAAATGAAATTGATGAGAATTATTGGTAAAGGTTGTGGCAGAGCCTGGGATGCTAGGGGATAGCTGGTTGGCTAGGGATTGTATGGTTTCAGTGAAAAAAGTATTAAATGAGTCAGCTATTTGGATGGGATTGTTGTGATCAGAGCCAGAGGGAGAGGGAGTACTTGAACATCCAGGGTGTAGGAGGTTATTGATACCACGCCAGAATTTTTGGGGATTATTTTGGTTGGTTTGTTGTAGTTGGTAGTAGTAGTTTCTTTTATCGGCTAATATGGCTTTTTTTGCTTCATTTCTAAACTTTCTGAATTGCAGGTGGTCTGAGGAGCTTTTTGTTGAGCGCCATTTGGCCCATTGTTTATTTCTTTGGAGGATTTTTTGTTTGGTCGTTTTGGTGAGCCATGGTGCCGGTTTGCTTCTAATTCTAACTTTGCGTAATGGGGCATGGCTGTCTAAAATGGTTAGAAATTTAGAGTTAAAGTATTTCACGGCATTATCTATTGGGAGGTATTTCAAGGGTGACCAGTCACAGGTGACTAGTTCAGCTTGAAAGTGAGCAGGGTTAAAATTTTTGGTAGTGCGAATAGTTCTACAGATGGCAGAATTTAGGATGACAGTTTTTGTTCTGATTAAATAGGTAAGCAAGTGATCACTTATGTCCTCAGGGAGGGTGCCTGTTTTATAGCTTAGTTGGGGGGTATTAGTGAGTATCCAGTCAAGGGTACTAGTTTTGTTGTTAGTTTTATTGGTGCGGGTTGGGGATGTTATAGTTTGGGTAAAACCATATAAGTTGATATGAGTAGAAGGCTGCTCAGATATACAGGAGTTCCAGTTAATGTTAAAATCTCCAAGTATAATGGTTTCTTGGGGGTAGTTACTTGAGAGCCAGCTGAGGATAGCCTCTAATGTGTTGATGTTATTGCCTGGGGGAAGATAGACACATGATAGATATATGGCTTTGCTTTTGTTAAGCTGAACCTTAGTTAGAAGAATTTCTGCATTGTTGCAAAGTGGAGGTTTGGAGTCTAACAAGGTAACTTGTAATC
Organism: Protopterus annectens; assembly: GCF_019279795.1. NCBI lineage: Eukaryota > Metazoa > Chordata > Ceratodontiformes > Protopteridae > Protopterus > Protopterus annectens. Next base: position 457,928,469 of record NC_056748.1, read on the forward strand.
CATTCTTATAAAGTATGGCTACGCCTCCTCCTTTTTTAGTGTTACGGTCATGTCTTATGATATTATAGCCAGGGGTAGAACTGCACTGTCTTGTATTGATGGATTAAGCCATGTTTCAGACAGACAGAGGATGTCAAAGGAATAAACATCAATAAGGGCATGCAGGTGAGCTATTTTGTTGTTGATGCTACAAATATTAAGATGAGCTATCAGGAGAGAGTTGGGGGCTTGGTAAGTGTCTGTGTGATTGAATTTGTTGGTGTATCAGGCTGTGTAGCTGTGATAGTGGTAGGACCTGGGTTAGGGTGTATATCACCATCTAACAGGGAGTGGACCTGAACTTTTAGGATGAGTTGTAGAAGTTTAAAAATTAGGTTCTTATTTTTCTAGCTAGTGGGTTACATTGAGAGATGTGATGGAGTCTATGAAATATGGCTGCTGAGTACTTAGCTGAGCTGGGGAGGTTGCTAACACTATGAGTGGAGCTGGGGGTAAGGACAGAGGTGTGTGTGATGTGGGTATGCAGTCCTAGGAATCTATGGTGTTCGTAGAGAGTAAGTAGATAGGGAATGATAAGTATAATTAGGAGTAGTAATAAAGGTAAGGGTTTACAGGATCCTTGAGCCATTTGTTTAGGTTAAGGTGGTTAAATGTAGGGATATTTGTGGATAGAGTGGTAGGGTAATGGATAAAGGTAAATGAGTGATGGTTCTTTAAGGGGAGGAGATAGGGGTAAAGTGAGAATATAATAGAGGTAATAGCACTTTAAGGGGAGGAGTTAGAGGTTGGTCCTAATGCATAGGGGTGTGGCAGTTAGAGTATAAGTTTAGGACCACTGGGGGCGGGTGAGATTTGGGGGCAGGGTAGGGGAGCGGAGTGAGCCCACAGGGCGAACGGAGCGGGATGAGCCAGAGAGGAGTTCACCCTAGGAAAACAATCAGAGGAGCAGTAAGCAAAGGTAAGTAAAGCAGAAGAGGGTAAGGTGACACAATGCCTTGATAATAGAATATGCAGAGGGGGTTGGCAGTGAAGAATATTAGAAGAAAGAAAGAATAGAGTGGAAGTATTAGTTCTTCCAGAATATTAGAATCCAAGAGCCTATAAGTTGCTTAAAATTGGAGTCAGAATGGTGGTCTAAAGGAAACTATTGCCCTCTAGTGGACAAAAGCTGTATAGCAGAGGCAATATATACTGAGAAAAGAGTGCAGGGCAGTAAGTATGCTATAGAAGGTTGAAGAGGAAGAACAGCAAAAATACTTGTAGTCTAAGAAGGGGGAAGGGGTGACAGGTATGGGAGCAGATAGTAATGGCTGCCGGCTGTCCTGGCTGGTGAAAGTAAACTTACAACCTAGGATATCTCACACTAATTGTCTTAAGACTTTGGTTTAAAGTACGTACTTTACTTATAATTAAATTCCCTTGGGGACTGTAGCAGAGGGGAGGAAAGGTTCAGTTCCTTAGTTAGGGGAAACCGCAGTGTGTTGAGGAGAATAGTTGTTTTCAGCATGCAGGGCAAGTTCTCCTTAATACTGGGAAACCAGGTTGAGCAGTTTACTTATAATTAAATTTCCTTGGGGACTGTAGCAGAGGGGAGGATAGGTTCAGTTCCTTAGTTAGGGGAAACCGCAGTGTGTTGAGGAGAATAGTTGTTTTCAGCACGCAGGGCAAGTTATCCTTAATACTGGGAAACCAGGTTGAGCAGTTTACTTATAATTAAATTCCCTTGGGGACTGTAGCAGAGGGGAGGAAAGGTTCAGTTCCTTAGTTAGGGGAAACCGCAGTGTGTTGAGGAGAATAGTTGTTTTCAGCACGCAGGGCAAGTTCTCCTTAATACTGGGAAACCAGGTTGAGCAGTTTACTTATAATTAAATTCCCTTGGGGACTGTAGCAGAGGGGAGGAAAGGTTCAGTTCCTTAATTAGGGAAAACCGCAGTGTGTTGAGGAGAATAGTTGTTTTCAGCACGCAGGGCAAGTTCTCCTTAATACTGGGAAACCAGGTTGAGCAGTTTACTTATAATTAAATTCCCTTGGGGACTGTAGCAGAGGGGATGAAAGGTTCAGTTCCTTAGTTAGGGGAAACCTGGGTGCATGTATGCCCCAGTATGGATCTGCCAGGCCAATTCATTATTATCTAAATGGGTTTGCCACTGACCACCCTTGTTGTCTACCTTCACTTGCCCCAAGATTGTAAACTTAAAATGGTGGTCAGGGCATGCACCAATATGTCTGGCTAGAGCATTGTTAAGATCATGTCTTGAAATAGCATAAATATGTTCATAAATGTGCTGCTTCAACTTCCTTTCAGTTTTCCCTATATAGAAAGCAGCGCATTTCTGACATAAGGCCAGGTAAACCACCCCACTAGTTTCACAGCTATATTTCCCTGTTATGTGATATTCAACATTCCTAACAAAAACTTTAGAATCTGTCAGAACATACTTACATTGATTACACGCCCCACACTTAGTCATTGCTAACACTTGTTGACGGGCAGGACGTGAATAACACTCAAGCATGCTTTTTAAGTTACGCCCCTTTCTAAAAGTAATTTTTGGGGCCTCCCCCAATTGATGAGACAAAAAATTGTCATCTAAAATTAAGGCCCAATTTTTGTTAAACACCTTCCTAATATGGTGGTGGTCAACAGAAAAGGTGCACAAAAACCTAGTTACGGAAGTGGAATCTGATTTGGTATCAACAGCCAGTCCTGGTACATCTGTGTGAACCGATACGGCACTAACACAAGTAAACGACAGGATTGGTTTGTAAAAACCTGATCTTCTCTTGTTAATAACTTCAATGCTAATATCTGATAACATTAAAGAAGGATACCCTCTGTTTAAAAACATACGTCTTAATTGTTCACATTCCAACAAAAAAATCTTCAAAATCCGACACCATCCTAGCTGCCCTAACTAACTGACCTTTCACTACAGCCTTCTTTTGATGTTTAGGATGACTGCTAGTAAAGTGCAAAAAAGCGTTAGAATAGGTGGGCTTACGATAAATGACACTCTTATATCTTGAATTCATCACATCCTTACTAACCAGTATATCCAAAATGTTGATACTAAACTCCTGCAGGTTGTAGGTAAATTCCAAAAAAGAGGTCAAATTAGAAATGGCCCTTAGGAAAGCGGGGACCTCAAGTGGTGATGCTTTCCAGATAACCGTATCAGTTCACACAGATGTACCAGGACTGGCTGTTGTTACCAAATCAGATTCCACTTCCGTAACTAGGTTTTTGTGCACCTTTTCTGTTGACCACCACCATATTAGGAAGGTGTTTAACAAAAATTGGGCCTTAATTTTAGATGACAATTTTTTGTCTCATCAATTGGGGGAGGCCCCAAAAATTACTTTTAGAAAGGGGCGTAACTTAAAAAGCATGCTTGAGTGTTATTCACGTCCTGCCCGTCAACAAGTGTTAGCAATGACTAAGTGTGGGGCGTGTAATCAATGTAAGTATGTTCTGACAGATTCTAAAGTTTTTGTTAGGAATGTTGAATATCACATAACAGGGAAATATAGCTGTGAAACTAGTGAGGTGGTTTACCTGGCCTTATGTCAGAAATGCGCTGCTTTCTATACAGGGAAAACTGAAAGGAAGTTGAAGCAGCGCATTTATGAACATATTTATGCTATTTCAAGACATGATCTTAACAATGCTCTAGCCAGACATATTGCTGCATGCCCTGACCACCATTTTAAGTTTACAATCTTGGGGCAAGTGAAGGTAGACAACAAGGGTGGTCCATGGCAAACCCATTTAGATAATAATGAATTGGCCTGGCAGATCCATACTGGGGCATACATGCACCCAGGTTTAAATGAATATGTTTCCATTTCTTGTGTTTTGAAATTGTTATCTTTGAAAAGGTAGCCCCACTTTTATGTGTGGAATTTAATTAGTTGCTGTATATGCATAATGTTAAGAAGAATGTTTGCTTATTTTTTGGTTTTTGTTCTAATTTAACGTGGTCTTATTGTTCAACAGAGTTCATGGTATTGTTAAAAGTAGTTTTTTCTGCATTTATTCCTGCTATCAAGTATGTTCTAATGTTCATTTTAAAGATTTTAATATCTTAAGGTGTTTCTTAGTTTGAGTGTATGGGTGAATGTGTGTGTGTGAGTGTGTGTGTGTGTGAGTGTAGGGTGGGGGTATAATTACATATATTTATACATATATATATACATATTTATATTTATATTTATACACATTTATATCTTAATGTTAAGAATGAATTATGAACATTTTAGTGCATGCACGTCCATAATTTTAAATGCAATTTTATGCACACTACATTTTATGGTAAGGATGAGGAACAGAGTGTGGCAATATTGACTTATTTACTCATTGTGAAAGTAAGCTATTTTTATATGCTTACCATTGATTTAATGTATTTAATTAAAATTGTTTGATTACTTAATTAATTGATGTTAAATGGTATAAATGTGATTGCAAGCTGGTTTTAAAATTTGTCTGAGGAAGGAGGGACATTGAGCTCTCTGAAAGCGTTTTTGGTGCTTACATTATCTATTAAACTTTGTTTGCCTTAGATTTGGCTGCTGGCGCTCGTTTTTGTGGTTTTCAGTTTTATAATGTACAGACTAATAATATTTGTCTGTATTATTTAGCATTCACACATACAGGCATATACTGTGTAATGCTTGTCGAGCCATTACAGATGACAAGAGAAATGCTTAGTCATCCAAGACCTAAGTGCTGTAGATGTCAGTGAAACACGTTCTACATACTTAGAATAGATGTATTGTATACTTACCAAGAAATTATAGGGCATAAATTGCTTAGGCTCATTGTCATCTAAATAAACAGCAATATTAACAAAATGACCCATACTGGGCAATGAACCCAAACATAGGAGACCATCAATCGCTGTGAATCACTGCTTAACCACTTGAGCTAATTGATATAAATGCTCAGTCAGTCACAGCTCTATGTGTACAATGTTAAGTACATTAGTATTACTGTTATCAGTACAGATAGCCACAAAACCAACTTTAAACATTCACATAAACACATACAACTAGAAAATACTTTTCTTATAATGTAGGTGTTAATGTATGGTTTATGAAACTTACTGGTGGCATCTACAGGCTAGAGTCAAACCTCTGTGGTCTTCAGGTGAAGATCCTTACCATTCCTCCAATGGAGGCCATCATAGCAGTAACAGACTTGCACACCACTCCAGGAAAATCTCACTCTGTCACTGGTGTTCCCTTTCAATCTCTTTCCAGATCTCACAAAGTTTGTGTGACATACTCTGCTCATGTCCATTATAGACAGTGAGCATGATTCTAGGTGGTTCTCCTCTCCATCTGGTGTGGCACCTAGACACACTAAAGTTTGTTTTCGCGTGACATTTTCATTTTTGAAATAGGATCTTTGTTCAAAAATGCTTTCTATAAAATCATTATTTACCAAAATGATATTTTAAAATTGGTGCATATAAGATGGTATCAGACTATTGGAGGCCATTGGGTACATGTCACAGATAATCCCATTTACTGATACCTATTGGGTAGTTGCATGAAGTAACATCCCGTTATGCTATGCTATTGGTTAATGCAGAAAAAATTTCTAGTTATTACACAGTCATGTACAAATAAGATTAAAAAATCTTGAATTTTAATGAAGCTCATTAATAATGTATGATGCAAGTGCACTCACTATCAGGTATAACTGACTTCCAGCTAGCTTCAAATGTAAGCTGTTATCATCTGATAGCATTGCTGTGGTAGAAAATATTGTCATTACACATCTATGTTATATTTAACGTTTATAAGTCAAATTGTACATGTTGACAGTCCTTTTTTTGTTCAAACAAATCTGACATACAAAGCGGCTGTGACATAATGGGTGTTTGAAGGTTGAACAATAAACATGCATATGGATATTTGGCTAAAAGTAAACAGACCTTGTGAAAAGGGATGAAAACAGCATACAGTTATAAAGTGCAGTTTACCTTGACTGTGTCTGGTATGCTTAAGGCAAACAACAAATTCTAAGGGTTTCTGTAAGTTGTATGTTAATAGTTTACAGTAGTGTCTGATTCTTACTAATGCATCTACTATAGATAGAGACAGAATGAAAAGGCATCCGTAGTTTATTGTGATTAGCTTGCACTGTCTGTGTTATGCTTACAGAGAGTGCCGAATTCTGAGGGTTTCCATAAGTTGTAAACGTAATGCACAGTTTACGGATACATTCTGATGCTTAGTGCAGTAGTGGTAGTTGTTAGAACATGCAATCTAAAACATAGACAAGATGAGGATGACTTTGACTCCTGACTGCGTACTGTGAGAATATGTAAAGTAATGAGTGTGTGGCACAAGGGTTGTGTGGTTTATCCTTTAGTTGTTGCGATGTCCTCTGTAATGGGTTCAGATCCCACATATGGCCTTTACAGATAATGGAATAGATTGTAACATGTGATGGTGTTATGACATGGCGTACATATTTAGACATTGTTTTTCATAGTTTTATAGTTTCATAGTATAGTACTAGGCTATCTGCCCTGGGGCATTTGTAAGCCTAGCCATAGTGATGCGGCTTTTGCCACCCCATGAAATGGTACAAAAATGTACAGAATAAATCTAGAATACTGTGCCTCTGTCTAGTAGTGACACAATGAAGGTCCCCTTATATAATAGAATTAGTTTACTGTGCCCCTGTCTAGCAGTGACACAGATGTGACCCCTGGGGTAAACTTACGATCTCCCATCCACTCATCAAGATTTCTCTTGAAGAGAGTCAGTGAGGGGCTCTGCCTAATATGAACTGGGATCCTGTTCCAAAGCATGGGAAGCCTCTGGGTTATGAATCTATCCCTCCAGCATGTCCTATTCATACTTGTGCCGAGGTTTAAGTCTTTAGCTCGTGGTCCTGATGGATTTGGATTTTTTGAGGTGGAGCATGTCCATCAGATCCTGATTGGACATGGCCTTGTACGTCAAGCAGAGATCACCTCTGAGCAGGCGGTATGCTACTGAATAGAGCTGAAGTTTCTTTAGTCTGGCAGAATAAGACATATGTTGGAGACCTTGATCCTTTTGGTGAGGTACTTTTGTGGTCTCTCCAGCTGTTGCAAATGCCGGGTGAGGTACATACCAAATGGGGCATTGTACTCAATCATGGGTCTGATGAGGGAGGAATATAGGAGTACAATGACATCCTTAGATCTGGATGTGAATCTCTTCATGATGAGGTGTGCAAGGTAGAATGTTTTTCTAACCGCTTTGGCAACGTGGGTGTCAAATGAGAGGTCGCTGTCTACTTGGGTCCCTAGGTCTCTGATTACTTTTTCTGTACTCAGTGGGTTGCTGTCTATGTGATAATTTGTGGGTACTTTGTTTTTTCCAAAAGGGATGACTATACATTTTTTGGCATTTAGTTTAAGGCCGTGACTACGGCACCAGTTGTCCATTTCAGTGAGGCCTTTTTGTAGGATGTGTGTGTCTGCTGGTGTATCGACTATGGCGCCTAGTTTGCAGTCATCTGCAAACTTTGTCAGCCACAGCCCTCCCATGTTTGCTTTAACATCTGAGAAATAAATGCCGAACAAGAGAGGTCCCAGGACAGATCCCTGTGGGACACCACTTGTGACGGGCTTTGAGTCTGACATTGCTCCAGCGATTTTAACTTTATGGGTTGTGTCCTTTAGCCAGTTTGCAACCCATCTAGTGACATAAGGGTTTACTTTTAAGCTGTTTAGCTTATCTATGATGCCTGAGTGGGGTATTGTGTTGAAGGCCTTAGCCAAGTCCAGGTATGCTTTATGGACTGTTTTGCCCTCATCAATGGCTCTAGTGACTGTTTTGAAAAAGTCAACCAGGTTTAAAAGGCAGGATCTGCCCTTTACAAAGCCGAACTGGGTGGGGTCAAGTGTCTGTAGGTCCCCTATGTCTCTGTTTATGAGTTCCATAATGATTCTTTCCATAGCTTTGCAGACCAGGCTAGTTAAGCTTATGGGGTGGTAGTTTCCAGGGTCTGTAGAGGCACCCCCCTTGTGGAGTGGGACCACTGTTGCTGTACGCCAGTGTTCAGGTACATATCCCGAAGTAAGGCTAAGGTTAAATAGCATTTTTATGTGTGGGTTTAGCTCCTCTTGGAGTTCACGTAACACGCACCCCGGGATACCGTCAGGTCCCATTGATGCTGTGTCTTTTGCTTTGTTTAGGGCGGTTCTCACTTGGACATCTGAGATGACAGGGAGATTACATTCAGCTGGGATAAGTATTTCTTCTTTTGGGGGTGAAGGAGGGGAGAAATTTGCACTGAACCTGTCAGCCAGAATGTTAGCAATATCTGTGGGTTCAGTGTATTTTTTGTTGTTGTGAACCAACTCTGAGCATATCTGAGGGTTTCCACCCAGGTTTCTAACATAGCTGAAGAAGGCTTTGTGGTTATCTTTAGTGTCCTTAGCGATTTTTCTCTCAAAGTTTGCCTTGGATGTTTTTATGAGAGAATGTAGTTTTCTGCTAATGTTGATCAGAGTTGTCTTCCCTTCATGGGATTTCGCTCTGACGTGCAGTAGCTTTCTTCTTTTGTTATACAATTTGTTTATGGCTGAGGTCCACCAGACAGGACGCTTACATTTGGTGGAGAGGGACTTGGATTTGTTTGGGATTGCATGATCCATGCATTCTTGGAGATGTCCATAGAAAGGATTTGTGAAGGATTCGGCATTATGGGATGTGGTATCCACTGGCACAGTGGGCTTAAAGGATACCATCTCAGTCTTAAGAAGAGTGAAGTCTGCTTTTGAGAAGTTTTTCACTGTGGTCTTTTGTGCTGGGGTTAAGGTGGGATATGTATATCCAGGGTGATTAGTTTGTGGCCAGATCTCATTAGTGAGGGGTATACTTCCGTTGTGGAGCATTTTGTCCCCATGTTTGTGATGATCAGGTCTAGTATATTATCTCTCCTAGTGGGAGAGGTGACTAGTTGTTCCAGTGCATTTGAATTTATGAATTCCAGGAACCTTTGGTCTAGGGTATTAGGGCTAGAATAATGTACCCAATCTATGTTTGGGTAGTTGAAGTCTCCCAGTATGATGGTATTTTGTGATACATTCATATCCTCCAATGTCTTCAGGAAGGCTGAGTGGGGTTCTTGAGATTGGGAGGGTGGTCTGTAACATGCTACCAGTTGTATAGCAGTTTTGCCTATGGTTAGTTGCACCTGTATGGTCTCTGATGCTTCATGTGTTGCTACTAACCTGGAGATGTGGGTGTCCTTTATGAATATGGACACTCCCCCTCCCTTTGTGGTTCGGCCCGGGTTTTGGGGCCGGAAAGCATGATACAAGGTATAGCCTGGTAGCGCGGGGGTGCTCTCAGGAGCCTTGAACCAGGTTTCAGTTACTGCACAGACGTCGATGTTCTCCATGCTGAGGAGTGCATCAAGTGCCTGCATCTTGAGATTTAGACTTCTGGCATTGAGCAGCATTACCCTTAGTTTTTTTCCATTTTTGTTTTCTAAGGAGGTGGGTTTGTTTTTTGAGCCTTGCCTAAAAAAGGCACTATGGGGGTGGCAAGAGCCTTAGCCAATATCCGGAAGCCCAGTGGTGACAGGTGTAAGCCATCCCTTGCGAAGCAGTGTGGCTTGTCCAACATATCATCCCAGGCAGACAGACATTGGATCATATCTATTATGTTCTTAAATGCATAACAGTAATAGATGTGATAAAGCACTATTTTGCATAATGCAGAACAAGTAACTTGACTAATGCGTATAACATCATCATGTCACTTTTCAGCCTCCACATGACAATTTTACTCCATGTGAAAATGACATTATAATTAAGACTTTGCAACAGCATGGCCAAAGCCTCCTTGGATGGCTATGAAGTACTGTGTGGAGGACAGAGGTTTGGAATGAATTAACATTATCAGTGTGGTTAATGATTGCAATCAGTCCCATTGCTTGGGTATGATCCTCCATGCTGCTAACCCAGCATGCCGATATGAAAGGTCCAAGAATGACAGAGGAGGTGTTCCACCATTAACTGCCCCAGACAATATCTCAATTTACCTGACATCTTATCATACTACTAGTCGTGATCGGCATATACCCAGTGGAGGTATTGGAGCCAGTCTTCCAGGACATGATTGTAAGTCATAACATTAATGCCTTTTCAGCATATACACTATCTCAGTCTTTAACTGAATGTGTAAATTATTCATGTCTTGCCATATTGTATTATGCAGCTGCATGCCTGCATAGTGAACATGGTCACACATGAGATGTAGATTTCCAATTTACATGTCATCGTATATTGTGTTAACAGTACAATACATACCTAAGACTTCAAGCAACATATGTGATGTTTGTCTTTCTCAATTGAATAAGTCCATCTACTTCTGTGCAGCATCACTCCATGTCATGTAAGTGTCTCCATACATTATTATTGTGATCCATAGCTTTCTCTGCCACCTGTAATGACAGTGGATTGTGCTCACATGTTGATTTGTGTATGTCATATTATATTACAGATATATCACCACAAGACATGGCCTGTAAAGATGTACCCACAGATAGACCAGGTAGGGTTGGCCACTTTGTTTATAGGGTACTGCAGATTCTAGCATAACTGTGATGTATGTTATTCATGATGTTTTCTTTCCATACATAGTGACATCTGGACAGCATTTATCCCATTTGTCACGTAAGTGCCTCCATATTCTGTTAGTTTGTACTATATTTGTCCTGTGCCTTTGCCTGCAGTCATGACTATGGAGCATTCCCACATATTGATGTTAGTGTCCTTATCATCTTACAGGATCTACAGTACCACTGATGATACACTCCCCAAACAGGGATGGCATACATGGTAAGACATTCCATATGATTATTACATGGCAGTATTGATGATCACATCTGTGCACCTCCTGACAATTGTATTTTTTCTCACCTGCCTAGAACAACATCACCATTCACAGAAGCCTCTGCCAAATTATGTGTCTATATTATTTTGTGATTGTTATACCTCTGTGGGAATGTGGCATGATGGCCGCTATTTGTTTACTGATAATGTCCTACAAGGACATGGCAGATATATTTTAGCATTTTATTTATTCCCAATTATCAGCTGTACATGAAATCTCCCTGTTATATACGGTCTATAAACCTCACCTAGGCATGTTGTTGTGATAAGTCCATATCCCCATTAACATTTTAGTCATATAGTTGACCCATATATCATTACTAAGTTGTCATGCATTGTTTATGCATGTAATTAACCTGTGTCATCCATCTTTCTTGTAGCCCATCCATTGCCTGCCTGTCTCCCCCAGTAGCCCATCTATTGATCCCAAGTTGGGGTGTGATGTGGATAACTGTGATAGCATAGCCCATGGCACACAGGCCACAGATATGGCTTTATTGTCTGACCCAGTAGGGGACAGCCATATGGATCATGCTATAACCTCAGATAATGAAGAAGAAATAACTGGACATCCTGAGAGTGTGGTGACAGCAGCTGCTGGACACAGTGATGTCCATAAGCAGTTGTCCCATGCAGAGACAGGTGATGAAGGTGACCCTTCTTCACAAGTGAGAGTTACTGCCTGTCACAGGACATGTGGGAGTGTTACTGCTGTGCATGGTTGTGTGTCAGAGGATGGCCACCTACTATTACAGATGAATGAACATTCCCAGTGGCTTCATGGAGCTGACCTTTATGCTCTTGCCCATACAACCAATTGCGTAGCACAACTGCTGCATGTGTTACATGAAAATCAGGAGTATAGACATGGTGAGATCTATGCGGCATTGGCTGCACAGCATGGCAGTGTGTTTCTGTTGCACACTCCATCAAATGTCTTGTTACAGCAGTATTAGAGCAGTGCCATAGTACTAACTGTGTACTGCATGCCCTAACTGTACCAAGCAGAGTACCTTCAGTGGGTGGAAGCTGACCCCCTCTCATTACACCCACATTTGACAATCTAACATTGATATCTATACTGCAGTGTGCACACATATCTGCTGAAAGTCACTCCATTTTGAGCCCAGCAGACACATCCAGATGGCCACATCACAATCATGTTACATCTCACACTACACCTGCAAGTGTCACCTCATCCAGCTCCTTCAATCAGCAACATGAGCCAAGTGTTTTGTGACGTGGCAGGGGTAGCCAGGAACATTGCGTGTGCCATCCTCATGGCCACCCAGTTGATCCAACGTGTGCCTTGTTGTGTCATTCTGACCCTGTGGCAATGATGAACCCTGTGCTGACCACTGACACAGTAATGTATCTGTGGTTGAGGACTTGTCTGATGTCACAGGATTTTCTTATATTGTTTATGATATATGTGTGTAGAGTCATTTGTGGATATGTATTACCTGACTGGCATCAACATCTGTTAGCGATGATACTGACAACAATATGCACAATGTGATGTCATGCTTTAATGTTTGCGTCTTTATTATTGAGCAGATATGGTTGCTGTTTTCCTTATAGTCTGCCTTGTCTGCCATTCCCACATGCACAAATATGCCTCTGTATACATACCTGTGTCATATATGACATTTTAATATTGGCCTGCACACACCTAACACCAGAACTAAATGCCTTTCTGAGTAACTTTTTCCATTTCCACTCACCATACTTACTTGTATTTCCCATGCATGCCTGCCTTCCCTTATCTGACTTTGCTGTATCAAAAACATGGATGCATATTGCAGGTACGCTGTGTGGTCAGTGCCATTGCTGCTGTGTGTGTCTGCACATATTTTATATGGAAATGACCCACACTGCAATAAAACAATGTGTAGGTGAGGCAAAATTGTAATTGTACAGTAATGTTTTTGTATATTTATCTGTCGATTCATTCCCATACATGTCATGGACCTTGCTTTCTTGTGAGTGTGCCTTCTAGATGGGTAATATCCTATGGTATTACACTGTATGATGATGTCCTACCTGTCCACTGAATACCTCTTTTGTGCACACCTCCTGAAGCCCCCACATGTGCCTGTGTGTTCCTCTTTAGTGATATACCTTGCAGGCAGTCTTTCTGGATTTCTGCTTCCTCACAGTGTTTTGTATGTGTTCATAGTGCTGCACATTAAGATTAGGTTATGTATGATGCTGGGTCATTTCCATTAGTTGTGAACCATGCTGTTGTTTTCAAGTAGCATGCAAAAATCGATTTTTACTCTGTGTACTTATGTGACTGTGGCCAGTCATGACTCAAATATGTGCTTCAGATACTGCTGTGTTGACTGAGCTAGGACTTGTGTTTACATCTACTATCACCCATGCCACATTTTTCTCCCCAAGTCCTCCTGATCCTCCTCTGCCAGATGAGGAATGTCATTTTCAGACATCTGTGGTTCTTGGGGTAGATCTCCCACACCTGCCATTGGCAAGTTCCCATGTTTTGTTGATATCATATTGTGCAGCATGGTACACACAGTATTTGTGCTGCCTTTTCAGGTGTGCATTGTAGTGCACCCCAGATGTGTCCAAACATATGAATCTGTTTTTCAGCATGCCAAACACAAGCTTAGTGATGTTTCTTTTTGCAGTGTGTGATCTATTGTATGCATCTTCAAGAAGGTTGGATGGGACTGTACACAGTGTCATTAGCCATGGCTATAGTGGATAACCGCAGACACCTATTTCTGGGAAAGAGATGCCACATAAGTTGTCATCATGCATACTGTTGACAGGTTTGGATTTTGTTTACAGCATAGCTATTTTCCTCTGCTTACCAAGTAGGAGTCCCACAGGAATTTCACCATTGTGAAAGGAAAAAACTCAGCCTACTTTCTCACCATATTGCGGCATCATGTGCCATCCCACTATGTGTCACCATTATGTTTGCTATGATGCCATCTGCTGTGCACACCACCTGACAATTCAGCAAAAGTCACCCCTTTCAATTTTTGTAAATTTCTGCTTCAGGTATGGCAGGGGTTTTGATAGGAATGTGTATGCAGTCTGTTGCACCAAAGACACGGAGGAAGTTGGCAATGGTATAGAAATGGTGCATGACATTTCTGCACTCTCTGACTGTGGCTGGGAAGTGGAAGTATTCAATCATGGAGATGCACATTGATGCCAGGAAGTGGGTGAGGATGTGACTGGCAGCTGTTTGTGACACTCCTATTACATCTCTCATATGCCACTGAAATGTCCCTGATGCTAGTATACCTAGGCTAAAGCATACTTTGGTTTCGACAGGTATGGGGTTAACTCGCAAGGTACATGCATATATGTCTGGGGCACACATGTTACACACAGTCTGGCCCTGCTATCAGTCTAATAGGTACTTGTTGGTTATTTCTTTTTTTCCAATAAATTTTTATTTTCTTTTGTTAACAAACATGAAGAAATATACATTTCAAACATACAATAAAATATATATCACAACAATTTATACTATGTACAATCATCCATGATGAATAATTGTTTTATTCATGAAAACTTGTCAATATGTATCTAATAAATTTTCCAGTTTTTGCCATGCTATCTTTTTATTTGTTACATTAGATGTTCTATAACACATGGTTTGCATTTCCTTTTTACATACATATTTTGCTAAAGTAATGAACTCAACAAACAACAAATATTGTTTATTTTTCCAGTTCGATGTAATAATCTTTCTGGCTATTGCTAAAATTGTCCAAAGGATCAGTATCTGATATTTGGGGATCATATTAGGTGTAGGTACATTAAATAGAATCAGTGCATTAGAAATTTGACAATTATCAGACCACAGAGCTTTTGTAAAGTGTCTAAAATCTTTCCAGTATTGAGTAAGTTTTATATTCAAGGAAAATATGAACCCAGTTGGCTTCCAGATATTCACCACACTTCCAACATTTACTTTCTTTATTCTTAGTTATGAGATCAATTTTGTGTGGTGTAGAAGCTTCTATGAATAAATTTCCATGTATATAATCTCCAATATAATTAAGATGAGGTGCCATACAATGATTTTAATAACTGTTTCTTATTTTCATTAGAGAAAGTTTCACCATTAATCCTCATAGAATAGTTTCAAAGTTCTGGATCAAAATTAAGCAGATCTTCTCTTAAGATTTTATATATGGGTGATATACTTAATTTATAATCACTGTTCAATGATTCACCCCATGTAAATAAGGGTCTATAGTAGATGAACTAATGTTTAAAATGCTGAGTATGACATGCTCAACAGCTTTTAAGTGAATGTTCATCTAAATGAAACCTCAGAATCTCGAAACAAGGAGTTTCGAAAATTTATAGTTGTCCAGCCATCAGCAAGCCAACGGCTAATGGCTAACATGTACTGTACACCATTACAACCCCCCCCCCCATAAAACAAAACAAAACCAAAAACAAATCGGCAAACAAAATAAAGTGGGGGGTTTCACTTCCCACAGTACTCAATGTGGGGTGCTGTGCCCCCACATCACCCCTACTTAAATATACCAACTCCGAGATCATACCACAGTGGAGGACCATCATAACATTACACAGGGTGAACGTAGAGACTGCACCACAGTAGATGACTGTAAGATCAGCTAGACAGGGTGAACATTCTGACATCAGCCATTGGCATCCTGACGGCTGGCCAACTATAAAGTTTTAAAACTCTTTGTTTCGACTTTCTGAGGTTTCGCTTAGATGAATGTTCACTTAAAAGCTGTCGAGCATTTCGTACTCGACATTTTAAGCATTTGCTCATCTAATATAGACCATTAAATAATTGTATTAACCTTGGTAAAGTTTCACCCTCTAAATTAATTGATATTCTCATTTCATTCTCTATACATTTTCACAATGAATGAACAACCAACCACTTTTCCCAACAAATATCAAATCTGGATAAAAGAGAGTTCATTGATTTGATATTCTTATTATCTAAAAAGCCAGAATTTTAGGTTATTATCTTTGAGTTTCCGTATTGTATTTGTGTTGAAAGAATCTAAACAATCTGGAGTATGAGCTATGGGGAATATAAGAAAAATGTGTGTTTGATACTATAATTGCTGTCTATTATGTTCTTAAACATATAAAATATTTGGTTTATACCATTAGAGAAATGACAAAACTTCTTATTGTATAGATAGTATTCACATAAGATCCTGTATATTATGTTTATTCCAAGTGATTCCTTAAATTGTATTTCCATATTTCTAGTGTCAGTTATATGTATCTCATGTAGATGTTTCCAACCAGAAATATATGATGGTCTAATCCAATGTAATATAATATTGATTATAACAGATTTTGAATAAAGTTCAATATTGGGACATCCAATTTCAATACTACTCCAGGCTCTAACTTGCCATTTGTAAGCTATTCTAGGTTTTATAGGTAACCAAAGAATGTAAGTAACATAAACCCCCAAATTCTCAAAAGCTTTCACGGAGTGCAAGATTGGTGCAGGAGCTCAAGCAGGCAATATGTCTGCCGTGCGATCCAGGAACAGCCTGCAGGGGCATGCACGAGCGCTCCTGCACTAATCTTGCATGGACTAAGCTCTGGTATGCAAATCACCCCATTTGCAGGAGAAATCTATGCAAATGAGGTGATTTTGCAATCCAGGAAGCTTGCAACAGTCCGTGAAGGACTAGTGCTATATGCAGAAATGTACTCGGTTAGTAACAGAGTACATTTCTGCAAAATCCAGAATGGAGCTATGACAGCTCCAAATAAAGGCTGCTTATCATGTAGTAAGCATGTCAATAGCCAAGTATAAGGCCATTG
Organism: Protopterus annectens; assembly: GCF_019279795.1. Taxonomy (NCBI): domain Eukaryota; kingdom Metazoa; phylum Chordata; order Ceratodontiformes; family Protopteridae; genus Protopterus; species Protopterus annectens. Next base: position 457,945,202 of record NC_056748.1, read on the forward strand.
GCATTGCAAACATAAAAAAATACAAAAATCAACTTTAATTTTTTTTTTAATCGATCTCGGCTGTTTAAGCGTAGAGCAGTGGCTTGCAAATGGGATCGGGGAGAAAATAATAAAATAAACCTAAAATAAGCAGTCTAACTAAAATCACTATTCTGCCATGCAAGTCAATGGCAGGTAGAAGACAACCTGACCAGTGAGTAGTGGTTGCTAAGGGGGGAGGCTCAGTGTGACACATGTAACTATGCATTAGCAGGCAATCCTATGCAAATGAGGGGAAGGATAGTGAATCCCAGTTTTCCCCAGCATGTGAGTCAGGTCCCAACAGTGTAAGAGTAGGAATAGCTTGGCGCAAGCCTAGGAGGTAGGTGACATCATGGGGTGTGTGTCAGGCATACTGTAAGCTGATGGGAACCCTGTGGCTCGGGTTTGCTCTTAGCTTAGCACAGCTAAACTGGGGGGGGGGGTGTCTAAACTTGCTTAGCACTCTTTACAAAGCCTAAGCGGGTGTGCGTGCCGCACAGCAGGTTTTATAGGAAGGAAAAAAGAGATTAAACCAGGAAATAGCAGCAGTGTGCACATTTGAGCACTCTGAGCAGCGCGTACACGGGCTTAAACAAGAAGGGAATGGGAAGGGAAAACAGCAGTAGGAAGGTAATCAAGGAGAACTAGCTTAGCTGGCAGGTGCAATGTAGTAGAATCAGTCAATTACACAGGCAGCAGACCAGCCCAGCCCAGAACACTACTATAAACTAAGCAAACACCTTCCCCTCTGGTTTTTCCCATACTCTATACCACCGATGCATACAAGCAGGGAAATTTTAACAAACAAACCTACAAAATGAGAAGGGCTGCAGCAGGCAACATAGAATAGCATGTGCAAGAGGCTGAGGGTGGTGAGGATGTGAATACTGCCAATCAACCCACAGTGAGGAGATGGAGAAGAGTGTACAGATCCAGGGTAACCTACCAGGGGCTACATGAGCTGGAGACAGTGGAGCACTATAGGGTGAACAGAAACCTCCTACAGCAAATTGTTGAGCTGTGCTGGCCACACCTGACACACCAAACTGACCGAGGGGAACCCATCCCAGTGGATACCAAGGTATGTGTAGGCCTAGGAATACTAGCCACAGGTACCTCCCAAAGCTCAACTGGGGATATCATGGGGATCTCACAGGCATCAGCATCAAGGTTATTCCACCAGTTCCAGGATGCCATGTCAGCACATGCCAGTGAGCACATATATTTCCCCAACACCCATGAGGTGTTGACCAGCAATATGCATCTCTTCCACTAAATAGTAGATTACCCTGAGGTAATGGGTGCTATAGACCACATGCACATATGCATCAAAGCACCACCCAGTGATCAGGGTAGGGCCTACATCAACTGCAGGGACATCCCCTCTATCAACTGCCAGGTCGTATGTGATGCCCAGGGCATTATAATGACTGTGTGTGCTGTTCACCTTGGAAGCTATGACGATTCCCACATATGGCATATGATGCAGCTGTACCAGAGATTTACCAATGGGGACATCCTCTATGGTCACCTAGTGGAGGATGCTGGTTAGACACTGTAGCCATGGCTGATGACACCCATCAGAAATGCACACACACCTGAACAAGAATGCCATAATGAGGCACACGCACAGACAAGACTTATAATAGAGCATGTGTTTGGGATGCTCCGGTCATGGTTCCTTGCAGTACTCACCAGCTACGTGTACCCAAATTGTTATGGTATGTGCTGTGCTACACAATATGATCCTGTGGAAACAGCTGCAGCAGGAAAGGCATGGGGCATGGCCAAACAGCCCCCCACCAATGCCAAGGCCTGCACAGGCACAGAGTGACTCGGAGGAGGAACAACCTGAGCCTTCCCCAGTAGGCAGATGGAGGCATGCCCAGTATGCCGAGGCTGCAGCAAAGAGACAATGCATAACACATAGAGAATGAATGATCCACCTTTTTGCCCTATAGTCTCTGCAAAGGGCTCAAAGACAGAAGCAGTGGCATAATTTGTGGATTTTTATTGTAAACATACATTAAAACAGTTACCGCATGTTCTAAGGGATTTCTGGCACTGTCTGGATGTTATAAAAGAAACTCTGGTAGGTGAGCAATATCTAATGGTAACTATAGATGTTATCAATCTATTTTCTATTATCCCACACCAGGAGGGTCTGATTATGTTTGACAATTGTCTCATGAAGTATGGTGGGATGCACACAGTCAGACGTAAACTGATGGTGGAATTGATGGAAATAGTTTTAATAAACAATTTTATTATGTTTGAAGGGGAGTTTTTTAAACAGAGCACTGGAGTGGCTATGGGAGCTAGATATACTCCCATTTACGCTTAGTATTAGCTGAATGGGGAACACAAACAGTATTCAATTCCCATTACAAGTCTAACATTGCCCTATATTTGTGTTTTTTAGATGACATTTTAATTTTTTGGAAAGGGTCAGTGGAAGAGTTCAAAGATTTTGTTGACTACATTGAATCAACAACTTCATTCTTGAAGTTTACGAGCAAAATCCATACAGAAAAATGTGAATATTTGGACATTTTATTATACAAGGAAAATAGTACCTTGCAGTCCAATATTCACCGTAAAAAGACTTTCCAATTCTTTTTTACACTTTAATAGTTGACATCCATATTTTCAAAAGAAAAATATTATGAAAGGACAGATGGTAAGGCTTTCGAGACTAGTTAGTGATGATCATATTTACAAAGCAGAAATCACAAAATTGATTGATATGTTTATTGAAGGAGGATACCCTTGAGACATTCTATTAAAAATAAGCAAGGAAGTCGAGGGGAAAAGAAACACTATGTTTAAGCCTATTTTAAAGGGAGGTCTCCATATGGACAGTAAGGATGGCAACGACGATATTAAAACAGACAAAGCAAGGGCCATGATACTCCCCTATAATGACATGGCGGGTAAAATTAAGGTTATTTTAAAGAGACCCGGCTCAGTATTTTTACAACTGAATTAAAAGAAATTATAGGTAATGAACCTGACTTCATACACAGTAGGGGTAAGAACTTGAAAGAATTATTGGAAATGGACATAGACTTGACTACATATAAGAGATCTAGGATGAGTAAATGTGGCTTGTGCAGCATATGTAAATATATTAATGATGGACCTTATGTTACAGTGCAAAACTATGGAAGAACTATTAGATGTCCAGGTTATTGCAACTGTAACACCAAAATGGTCATATACATTGCTACCTGTCTAAGCTGCTCCACATTCTGTGTTGGTAAAACTATTAGGAAGTTAAGGTCTAGGATACTTGAACACTTCAGGGACATAAGAAATAAAAAAAACTGTAAATGCACTTTATTCACACAGTTTGAAATGTAGAGACTTTAAAAAGTTTTTATTTTTTGTTATTGACCGTGTCCCACTCAATGAGAAGGGAGGTGACGATAAGACCTTACTAGAAGTAAAAGAATGTTTGTGGCAGCTTAGATTGGATGCATTTAAGCCACCTGATATAAAGTAATATATTTCCATTTCTAGTATTTTAAAATATAAATCACATTTTATATGAATTTCTAATTATACAGGAATATTCATATATTGTACATATTTTATATAATATATTGCATATACTATTTTTTATATTTTATACATTATTTATTCACATGTATATTTATTTTTATATTTACACACATATATCAGGCACATTAATATAATTTCACAAAGTATTTTCTTGTTACAATGAATTCACATACTCTATTATTTAGGTATACAACTACTAAATATATTAAAATACATACATACATTTTTTACATAATTAATTAAATGTTTCATTGTGATTTATGTACTTAATTAAGGGGGTGTGGTTTAGAAAGATAAATGGAGTGGATTATGTCAGTTAACTTACACTCTGATGATGCCCAATAGTGTTAATGGGAGAAAGCGCAAAGTGTTTTATCTGCACATTTGCTTGGTTCAATAAAGGCGTTTCCACAGTCGTGGTGCTGGTCGGTTTGTTGAATTACCAGTTTCATTTGTGTTGTACACCTATTTTTTTTTGTTTAATGCATAACACATACACTGACACAGTAGGGAAGCAGGGAATGACACCTCTCTCTGACTCACACATACAGTAAAAGGGATGCCAAACATGACACTACCTGTGCTCAACCATGTATAGGTAGTGTACTATGTGCATCCAACATAGGCAGCCCTCCAGCACCAGCCACAAGTTCGGCACACCCTCAAGGTATGTCAATCAACCTACCAATTGCCAAATGCAGTAGAATGCCCATCTTAGTAAGTTTATCCCCCACTCTGGAATCATAGATAAACTTACTAAACTGGGCATTAATCCCTACGTCACTCGATAGGTTGCCAACTGGCTTACTGACAGAACCCACACTGTAAAAGTAGTTGACTCCAAATCCAGCTCCAGACAAGTGACAAGTGGAGTACCTCAGGGTTCAGTCCTGGGACCTCTCTTGTTTGGCATCTACTTCTCTGAAGTACAGGCCAACACTAAAGGACTCTGGCTAACAAAGTTTGCAGATGACTGCAAACTGAGAGCCATTATTGAATCCCCAAATTATGTCAATACTCTACAAAAGGGCCTTACAGAAACAGATGCTTGATGCCAGAGCCATGGGCTCAAGCTCAGTGCCAAGAAATGTATAGATATCACCATTGGGAAAAAACATGTACCTGTGAATTACCACATAGGTGGCAGTACACTAAACACTGAAAGTGTGATAAGAGAATTAAGGACACAGGTGGACAGTGGTCTCACCTTCAATAACCACATCGCCACAACAGTCAGGAAAGCCTTCTATGTGGCATGCCTCATCACTAAGGTCTTTTCATCCAGAAAAAAGGAAGTCATTGTCCCACTGTACTCATCCCTCATTAGACCCATTATAGAATACAACGCCCCATTTGGTATGTACCTCTCAAGACATCTGCAACAACTGGAAAGGCCGCAGAAATACCTCACTAAAAGAGTCACAGGCCTAAAGCAGATGCCCTATGCTGACCGCCTTAAAAAACTCCAGCTATACTCTGTCGCATATCGTCTACTCTGAGGCAATCTCTGCTTAACATACATGGCCATGTCAAACCCAGAGTTGTTGGACATGCTACACTTAAAGAAATCCCAATCCCTCAGAGCCACATGCTCCAGGGATCTAAACCTTGTCATCACAATAAACAAAACACGCTGGAGGGATAGGTTCCTGACCCAGAGACTCCCCAGACTCTGGAACAGACTGCCCATACATATCAAGCAGAGCACCTCTTTGGCCCTCTTCAAAAGGAACTTTGATGATTGGATGGGAGAAAGGAAATTCACCCCAGACAGTGGCGTAACTACGAGAGGCGAAGTGAGGCAATTGCCTCAGGGCGCCAAGTGGCAGGGGGCACTTTGGACGACAGATGTTGTCACGGATTGTTTGCTTTACTGCTGAATTTCTAAAGACAGAACACAGAAGGACGTTACGTAGAAGCTCACGTAATTCATGCAAAAAAAACAAAGTTCTGTTCAAATGCGAGCGGGAACGGCCTCCAGAAATGGATTATAAATGCAAACAGCGAGCGCCGAGTACTGTAGTCTGCAGGTATAAGGAACGAAACCTTGATGTGTATGAGTATGCAGGTTAGGAATGACAGGACAGCTCTGATGAAACCTTGTGTATGCAGGAGAATGGTAGCAGCAGCACTGAATGGAGTTCCCGGACGTATAAGGAAATGAAACCTGGTGTGTGTATGCAGGAATGGCAGACCGGCAAGCAAGTAACACAAGTAAGCAAAGGAAACCTTATGTGTGTGCCGTCTGCCTTTGCAAGGCTTGGGATCGCCGGAACAAGTGGGTCGGTCATAAGATATAGTCTTGGTAATAAGTTTGCTCTTACATATTTCTCTGCGATCCTGTATTTTCTGTGTATCCATTAGCATTTGTTTATTAGGCCGTGTGCATGTATAGATCTGATGGTTTCACCTCTTGTGTGATTATTGGCATTTGGCAGTAACCCCTCCAAACCATTTTTGTGTGACTGATTTATATGTTTTAGTGCTGCGATCCTGACTTGTTATATTGTAAATGTATAGTATTGTATGCTCTCAGTGTTAATGCAGTGAAGTCCTCAATCCGTAACACGAGCTAGAGTGCAACTGCTGTTTAATCTGTGAGGTGGTCATGTGACCTAAGGATGTTACCATGTCTTTTTAAGTATCAGCCGTATTGGTTGGTATTTGTGGATATTCCCGAAATGTCACAATTTGTTTTTGAACAGGGTTTTGCTCATAATCCCCAACGTGTGGTGAGTTCAGTGTAATGGGCCAAAGAGAACAAGACACTAAGACTTTTAACAGTTGCCTCTTTCATACAGAGCTTTCAGGATGGATGGATGATCTTTTGTTTTTAACCACAGTGCTTTTTTTTTTTTTTTTAAACTGATGGCATTTTGAGACTAAAAGTTGCTTGGATTCGCTTGGTATGCCCCCTTCGTATGCATTGTTGACCTGTGCATTGCAGCCTTGTTTGCTTTATTTATTTGCTGCTTTTGCCGAGGAGTGTAATTTGATTTTGCAGTGGTTCTTCTAAATACGAGTAGTTTTGTTATTACAAATTATTTCTTTCTGCTTAGGTATTTGACAACCAGAGTATGCACATTTTTCAGCCACTGCATAGTGGAAAGCAAGTTACAGTAAAGACAGTTTAATCAATAGAAAAATAGTGACAGCAGGTAAAAATGTACAGAAAGTGCTTAACAAAAGTGATTTTCTTGGGTGGCAAAAGCCAGGGTACTATTTGGCTAGGCTTACATAGGCCCTAGGGCCAATAGCCTAGTACCTACCTATGAACCTATGAACCTATGTTCAGATGATCCCTGCAGTTAGAGCTTGATTGGTTTGAAGTGGTTAAACCAGAAGTAACATATTTTTTTTATTTTTGAACAGTTTAAATTTGCTTTCAGTACAACCTGTTCTATGTGATTAATTTCAGACAAAGTTTGCAAATACTTTTTTTATCTAAGCAACTTTTTCATTCAATTTTGATCTTTTTTTTTTTTAATTAAATAGGCATTAGCAGCACATTGTAAAAGAACATTTAATAACAATAGCAAATTAAACCTTTGGTACAAGTGACAAGAGCCCCTTGTGAAAGCTCTGGATTTATGCCTCATATTTGTTCTGTTCCTCATAAAATCTGTGGTTTTATGGCTTTTTGTGGCAAGTCAGTGAAGGATTGAAGTCAATAAATAATGACAGGCATTTGAATTTCAGACCATATTCTTCAGAAAATTAATAACACAAAAACTTTTATTCTAGCAATTTTCTAAGGTTATAAGGTCAGTATTTGAAATGTGTCCCTATTTTTAGGGCTGTAATGTATTCCTCTATTATTGGCCTCGTCCAGGATTTTTGTGCTAACAGGTTGACTTGAGAGCTATGGTGAGAAGTGAGAACTGAATTCTATATTCCCCATTGTTGGTGTTGTCCAGGTTTTTTGTGCTAAGAGATTAAGAGCTATGGTAAGACGTGAGAACAGAATTCACTAAATGATAGCCATTTAAGTTCAGGAAACTGCTGATTTGGCATAGTGGTATGTTGCTCTGACTGTAGTGCACAGGGTCCTGAGCCCAAGGAAACGCATACACTTTATTCTAGCAACTTTCCAAAATTATATAAGCAATGTTTAAAATGTGCCCCTATTTTTAGGGCTTTTGCCCCCCCCTCCCCCCCAAATACAATTTGGATTTCTTGTGCTGCAAAGTTGATAGATACAGTTGAGTGTTGAGTGGATTATACAAGGAGCTGAAAGCTTCAGGGGAAGAGAAGTCAGGAAGGTATATCAAAGAACCCATGTATGTTTCTTGTTTTGTGTGCAAGGGGCCTATGGCTATGATTTGAAAAACAGCCCAAAGGTATCTTTATCCACCACTGACCAGATGCATTTTCTTTGGATGTGGTGTAGGTTTCAAGTTTTCAATGTTTCAATGAATGTGAGTTTCAAAGGCAGAGAAGTTTTAATGCTATGTTTATTTTCATTGTGAGACAGTATTGCTTTGTTTAGCAGATACCTAGTAATGTTTGTGCATTGTGCTATAAAATGTAAAAATAAAATCCAAATAATCAATGTAGAAGTAAAGCAGTATGTACATTAGTGTTTATGGTAAATGGGGTGAAATAGCCACATTGGAATAACTGCAAGGGGACTCTAGTGCCATATTTTGGTTGTCCATTCAGTTTGCGTTTGAAAGTTGGTATCCCATAAAATACATACATACATTTTTTACATAATTAATTAAATGTTTCATTGTGATTTATGTACTTAATTAAGGGGGTGTGGTTTAGAAAGATAAATGGAGTGGATTATGTCAGTTAACTTGCACTCTGATGATGCCCAATAGTGTTAATGGGAGAAAGCACAAAGTGTTTTATCTGCACATTTGCTTGGTTCAATAAAGGCATTTCCACAGTCGTGGTGCTGGTCGGTTTGTTGGATTACCAGTTTCATTTGTGTTGTACACCTATTTTTTTTTTGTTTAATGCATAACACATACACTGACACAGTAGGGAAGCAGGGAATGACACCTCTCTCTGACTCACACATACAGTAAAAGGGATGCCAAACATGACACTACCTGTGCTCAACCATGTATAGGTAGTGTACTATGTGCATCCAACATAGGCAGCCCTCCAGCACCAGCCGCAAGTTCGGCACACCCTCAAGGTATGTCAATCAACCCACCAATTGCCAAATGCAGTAGAATGCCCATCTTAGTAAGTTTATCCCCCACTCTGGAATCATAGATAAACTTACTAAGCTGGGCATTAATCCCTACGTTACTTGATGGGTTGCCAACTGGCTTACTGACAGAACCCACACTGTAAAAGTAGTTGACTCCAAATCCAGCTCCAGACAAGTGACAAGTGGAGTACCTCAGGGTTCAGTCCTGGGACCTCTCTTGTTTGGCATCTACTTCTCTGAAGTACAGGCCAACACTAAAGGACTCTGGCTAACAAAGTTTGCAGATGACTGCAAACTGAGAGCCATTATTGAATCCCCAAATTATGTCAATACTCTACAAAAGGGCCTTACAGAAACAGATGCTTGATGCCAGAGCCATGGGCTCAAGCTCAGTGCCAAGAAATGTATAGATATCCCCATTGGGAAAAAACATGTACCTGTGAATTACCACATAGGTAGCAGTACACTAAACACTGAAAGTGTGATAAGAGACTTAAGGACACAGGTGGACAGTGGTCTCACCTTCAATAACCACATTGCCATAACAGTCAGGAAATCCTTCTATGTGGCATGCCTCATCACTAAGGTCTTTTCATCCAGAAAAAAGGAAGTCATTGTCCCACTGTACTCATCCCTCATTAGACCCATTATAGAATACAACGCCCCATTTGGTATGTACCTCTCAAGACATCTGCAACAACTGGAAAGGCCGCAGAAATACCTCACTAAAAGAGTCACAGGCCTAAAGCAGATGCCCTATGTTGACCGCCTTAAAAAACTCCAGCTATACTCTGTCGCATATCGTCTACTCTGAGGCGATCTCTGCTTAACATACATGGCCATGTCAAACCCAGAGTTGTTGGACATGCTACACTTAAAGAAATCCCAATCCCTCAGAGCCACATGCTCCAGGGATCTAAACCTTGTCATCACAATAAACAAAACATGCTGGAGGGATAGGTTCCTGACCCAGAGACTCCCCAGACTCTGGAACAGACTGCCCATACATATCAAGCAGAGCACCTCTTTGGCCCTCTTCAAAAGGAACTTTGATGATTGGATGGGAGAAAGGAAATTCACCCCAGAGATCACGTCAGTCGCCCTGCTAGACAGGGGTCCAGGGAAGTAAATAGTGTGGGAAGAAATAGCCAGGGAATTGTTATGGCTAGGCTTGTATAGGCCCTAGGGCCGATAGCCTTGTACCAACCTATGAACCTATTAACCTGTATCTATGGTATGGATGTGAGCATGCATGGGAATTGGGTGGCTGAATGTTATGGCAGCAGACAGTAGTCACCCATAGTGGCACCATGACATCTGTAACACATACTGGAGTCACCATAGTAGCCAGTACTACAAAGGGTGACAAAACCCACTGCCGGAAATGTGCTGAGCGACATGTGTGTCCATATGACCCACACATGCCAGTCAGGGTGGTTCACATACCCAACAACAGTCTCAGCCAGCAGGACAGGTGTAGATAAACCCAAACAGAGCCTGTGCCATGGTCCCTGAATGATGGCTATGGTTAACCTCCCCCCAGGCCTACACAAACAGACTACAACAGGGCAGGCAGTGGGATGTTATTTCTGAAGGGTAGGAAGTCAGACAATAATATGTAGGGCAACCAAAGCCACAATCTGTAGTACACTGGTATGCCTCTAGTCAGCATGATAGTTAACAATACAGAATGAAATGGAGTACCTGACATACCAGTACAGTCATAGCAAATGTGTACAAGTGTCACGTGTGCCCCCGACATCCTACATAGTAATGTAATAACAGTCAGTTGTGCCCCCCCCATCCTGTGTAGAAATGTAGAAATAGTCAGGTGAGCCCCCCCCCACCCAAAGTAGTAATGTAATAACAGTCAGATGTGCCCCCTCCAACCCTGTGTAGAAATGTAGAAATAGTCAGGTGAGGCCCCCCCCACTCTACGTAGGAATGTAATAACAGTCAGATGTGCCCCCCAACCCTGTGTAGAAATGTAGAAATAGACAGGTGTGCCCCCCATGTAGTAACGTAGTAACAGTCAAGTGTGACCCCCCATCCTGTGTAGAAATGTAGAAATAGTTGGCTGACCCCCACCCCCATCCTATGCAGAAATGTAGGAACAGTCAATGCCAAATACTTGATGGATACCCTGCAGAAACAGCATGCCACCTGTTGGTGTACAATACCAAGGTCAGCACTGCAGTATAAACTACTCGTCTTGATCCACACATTAAATACAGAAGGCCATACTGGGCATGCTCACACATTTAAACACATGAAGGCCATGTCTGCAAACACCAGTGGACCAGACATATCTGGCAGTTGTAGTTGTTAGTGCAGACACTCATCAGTATGCACCACGCATGCCTTGCACACACAGTGGATAGGAATACAGACATTTATGTAAGGCCAATACACTATAATAAGCCAAAGGTAGACATACATAGATGTGTGGAAGAGGGTGACTATGACAAGGAGCCATCCATGCCTGTCCCACCCAGCACACAGCCAAAGGGCCCTAAACACATGAGATTCAACTAGCCACCAGTATCTGTCAGCATTATAGACTATTGGTACACTTGCCAGCTGTGAAACATGACTGTGCAAGGAAGTAGTCATCTAGCAGCTGTATGCACATACCTGTGAAATATGACCCTGTGTGTGCTCACATGTGGCATGTCAACCTCTAGATGAATGGGTTATGGCCCATGCACACACACTGCCCTCCCCATAGCTCTACTATGACAAGCTTGCTGAGGTCATTCACTGTGAAATACACCCTTGGGAGACTTGCAGCCCACTAATCTCTGTGGTGTGTACCATAACTTCGTATTGCTGTAGTGTGATAAAATAGTTAAGTAGGAGTTCAAATCCCAGACATGGCAATTGTCTGTGTAGAGAGCAATGTTGTTTAGGGTAGTCACACTCCCTACAATTCAAATATCATCTTTGGCAAGGTTGCTGATGTCATCCACCTAGAAATACACCTCCTGGAAGGATGTAGCCTAATAATCTCTGTAGTGTGTCCTGTAACTGCATGCTGCTGTAATATTATAAATTAATTAGGTAGCTGTTCTAATCCCAGACATGGCAAGTGTTTGTGTGTCTGTCTGTGTAAAACGCAGTACTTTTTAGGGTAGTCACACTCCCTACAATTCAAATGCTCATCTTTGGCAACACTGCTGATGTCATCCACCTAGAAATACACCTCCTGGAAGGATATAGCCCAATAATCTCTATAGTGCATCCTGTAACTGCATGCTATTGTAGTGTGATAAATTAGTTAAGTAGCTGTTCTAATCCCAGACATGGTAAGTGTTTGTGTGGTGAGCAATGCTTTTTAGGATAGTCACACTCCCTACAATTCAAATGCTCATCTTTGGCAAGACTGCTGATGTCATCCACCTAGAAATACACCTCTGGGAAAAGGGTAACCCAGTAATCTCTGTAGTGGATCCTGTAACTGCATGCTGCTATAGTATGATAAATTAGTTAGGTAGCTGTTCTAATCTCAACCAAGGCAAGTGTGTCAGTCTGTATAGAAAAGAATGCTTTTTAGGGTAGTCACACTCCCTACAATTCAAATGCTCATCATTGGCAAGGCTGCTGATGTCATCCACCTAAAAATACACCTCTGGGAAAGACGTAGGCCAATAATCTCTGTAGCACATCCTGTAACTGCATACTGCTGTAGTGTGATAAATTAGTTAGATAGCTGTTCTAATTCCAAACATGGCACTTTTGTGTGTGTGTGTGTCTGTCTGTGTAGAGAGCAATGCTTTTTAGGGTACTCACACTCCCTACAATTCAAATGCTCATCTTTGGCAAGGCTGCTGATGTCATCCACCTAGAAATACACCTCTGGGAAAGCTATAGCCCAGTAATCTCCATAATGCATCCTGTAACTGCATACTGCTGTAGTGTGATTAATTAGGTATCTGTTCTAATCCCAGACATGGCAAGTGTGTGTGTGTGTGTGTGTGTGTGTGTGTGTGTGTGTGTGTGTGTGTGTGTGTGTGTGTGTGTATGTGTGTGTGTCCGTCTGTGTAAAGAACAATAATTTTTAGGTTAGTAATACTCCCTACAATTCAAATGCTCATCTTCAGCAAGGCTGCTGATGTCATCCATCTAGAAATACACCTCTGGGAGAGACATAACTTGTAATCTCCATGGTGCATCCTGTAACTGAATACTGCTATAGTGTGATAAAATTAGTTAGGTAGCTGTTCTAATCACAGACATGGCAAGTGTGTGTGATTGTCTAACTCTGTCTGTATAGAGAGCAATGCTTTTTAGGGTAGTCACACTCCCTACAAGTCAAATGCTCATCTTTGACAAGGCTGCTGATGTCATCCACCTAGAAATACACTTCCGGGAAGGACATAGCGCATCCTGTAACTGCATATTGCTGTAATGTGATAAATTAGTTAGGTAGCTGTTCTAATCCCAGACATGGCAAGTGTGTGTGTGTGTGTGTGTGTGTGTGTGTGTGTGTGTGTGTGTGTGTGTGTGTGTGTGTGTGTGTGTGTCTGTCTGTCTGTCTGTCTGACTCTGTCTTTGTAGACAGCAATGCTTTTTAGGGTAATCACACTCCCTACAATTCAAATGCTAATCTTTGGCAAGGCTGCTGATGTCATCCACCTAGAAATACACCTCTGGGAAAAATGTGGTCCAGTAACCTCCATAGTGCGTCCTGTAACTGCATACTGCTGTAGTGTGATATAAAACTCTGGTAGGGTTCTATACCCACCCATGGTGATTCTGAATGCTTTGTGTGCCTTCCAATGTCTGTGCAGGGAGCAATGCATTTTAGGTTAGTCACACTCAGTACATTTCAAATGCCCTACTTTGGCAATCCTGCTGATGTCATTCATTGTGAAATACACCTTTGGGGAAAGAGTTTTCCAGTAATCCATGTGGTGCATCCTACAACAATTCTATACTTTACTGTGATATAGACCTCTGTTAGGGGTTCTATACCCATACATGTTGGTTGTGGATGTTTTGTGTGTGTGTCACTGTCTGTGTAGGGAGCAATGCATTTTAGCCTAGCCACACTCACTACAAGTCAAACGTTCTACTTTGCCAATCCTGCTGATGTCATCCAATGTGATATACACCTTTGGGGAAGAAGCACTCCAGTAATCTCCATGGCGCGTACTATAACTGCATAGTGCTGCGATGCAATAAACTAGTTAGGTAGGGGTTCTACTCCCAGATGTGGCAGGTGGGTGTGTGTGTGTGTGTGTGTGTTTGTGTGTGTGTGTGTGTGTGTGTGTGTGTGTGTGTGTGTGTGTGTGTGTGTGTGTGTGTGTGTGTGTGTGTGTGTGTGTGTAACTCGTATCCTGTGTGGAGGTGCATGGGAGTGTGTGATACCTGGGCCCAATGTGGATGTGAAATAGCCGAGAGGCTGGGGTGCAAATCCATACCCATACTTGACATCAAGGCCAGGCAATCACAGTTAGCAACCCCAGTATTACCCAGAGCACACTCTCAACCCATGTCCCACACACACACACACACACACACACACATGCACACACACACACACATGCCTAGGCAACAGGGTAATACACTGCATATTGGCCACTGATAGTAACTTTGGAATGACTGCAGTGGGCTACAGAGGGCATGGCATCCTGTCCATCTCTCTAATAGGCACATACATGCAGACAGTGCACCTTCCCCATGTTCCCCACTGGACATCTGCAACACCTGTGGTGCCATCAGTGACCCACAAAGGACATACTATGCCTTAAAACATGCCCTGTATGGACAGATGCCACTGACACCAGGGAATGCTGTTAGCATGCTATCAATGTAGGTGCAGGGTAAACCTGCGGTCCATTACAAGTTCCCAGCACAGGTGGCCAAGATTGGCACATCTGCTGATAATCTGTGTACACAACATGGGCCACATGTATGTGGGAGGTGTGCACATCCCAGACACCGTCCATATCATGGACTAAGGAACACATAAAAGGCAAGTGATGCACACATTATACCCATCACCTAGCCTTGTAGAGCCATCTGGCACAGTTTGCACCACACACCCTATGCAGAAATGCACCCATGCATGTCAGTACTGGTGTTTGTTTGTGTGTTGTATGATCACATCCACACTCACTACAACCCCATTGGCAAACTGAAGCATGCTGTCTGATGTCAGACACCTCCCCTTTGCCCATATCACCTCTGTATGACCCCTGTGGTGCATATGATACCTGCACAGTATTTTGTTGTGGCATTCTCACTAGTGATGGGTTGTGTTCATGGCCCTGCCAAGTGTGTTAATGTGTGTGCATCCCTGTGAGAATGTGGTTGTGTTGTCACTGGCAACTGTACATGTGGACAGGCATGTGTACTACACCTACCATATAGCTACCATATGCCTGTTGCAGATGTCACTCACCATCACATATACATTCTGAGGGTTCTACAACATGTAACCTATGTGGTGCATCCAATAACTGCATAGAAATATGATAGCACGAAATAGTCATCAGGGGTTTGATACCCTATGCTGGTAGGTGTGTGACACAAACATGCTAAGGTCTGTCTGCCTCTCTCTCTCCCTCTCTGGTGAATGTGGAGACCTACACCTGCTTTGCTTAGGCATCAGGATGTGCATTTTCAGTGATGTACATGATCAGCTGATGGCCGCTGCATGATTTGCAGCACTCCCCTAGCTTATTGCATGTGGAACAGCTGTGGTAACTTTCCCATATCCAATTGCATGGAAACACACTATCTAGGAACATCATGTTGGTGTTGACCCTTTTCATTCACTGTGAGCAGGAAGTAGATCTGTTGTTTGGCAAACAGCATCTCACAGGGCACACACAGAAAGGGGATGTGCCTGACCTGACTACAGACTGTAAGTGCTGCTATACTGCATGTGGAGTAATGTTGGTTTAACAGTGTGTGTGTGGATATGGCTGTCCTACATGTTTTAATACCTGCCATGTCAGTTCTATGTTTATGAGGAATCCACATCTGTAGGGTCATCTGCAGACTGGGCAGTGTGTTGTGCCCTTGGTTTCATGTGTTACCCACAGAACATGTATCTGTGAACTGCAGAAGGTAGTGTGAGGATTCCAGTCTGTAGATGGTGAAAGCCGTGACAGTTACTGACTTCATATCCCTCATAGGACATCTGTTGCCACAAACTCTGTTACAACAGTAAATGTATGAGGCTATCACAGCAACATGTCAATATTGGCCTTGTGTATGTGCTTCCAGCCACAACTCTGTCAACCTTTGTACATATGTCATGCATTAAGAGGTGCATATTTGCTGTACACCATCATTAGTGTCATCATATCTGATAACAAGCCAGTGAGATATCAGAATGCTACACATGTTATGTACAGTAGGGGTTATATTTGATGACATAACCTGGACATTCTGTGGTCATTTGTAGAGTACTGAGGTCTGTGTACCTATGGCAAATGTCGACAGTGTGTGTATTGTTAATATGTTCTTTAGCCTGTGTACAGACTGTGGTAGATGTCATTGTTATAGGTCCCGTCCTATCTGACATTACCTGCTGCTCCACTGTATGTTACCGTATTGGCTTACATGTTTGTACAGCCATACATACACATGTCCCATACCACAGACAGCCAGCAGACCAAACCGTAGCAGCCCAGTATATGTAGGGTTAGTCTGTGAGTGGCACATATGAGGATGGTGTTGAACAGATAGTCCATATACTGTAATATTATGCTAGCTTACCATATGTGGCTGTGTTTACCTTGGTTGTGGTTATGCAGTTTCACACAGGTGTATATTACCCTGTGCTGTGACATGCCTGCAGAGCCTGCTATATATGCAGGTACATGTGCATTCCCCCATAGGAGATGTAGGCCAGTGTTGATCCAGTCTGCCTGTAGCCTGCACAGTGCATTGCTACATGCCTAGCAGCTTAGTGTACTTACCCAGTGAGATGTCATGTGCAGATACTTGCCAGATGTACTGCTGCTGGGCCTCCCTTAACAGTCATGTATGTCAGACAGAGCAGTGGGATGCTGTACAGATGTATGTCAATATCTAGTGGGTAGTATGTGGCCATGGCACCCCTGTACCAGCGGTTTTTATGTGTCAGGCCAGACAGGGGTGTGTGAATGCATAACCTATTGTGGCATATGTATACCAGTCGTTATGTGCTATACCCATCTACATGGCCGTTAACATCGATATTGTCATGCATGGTACACATTTTTTGCACTAAGGGGTTCTGTGTATACCTCTGGACTGTACAGAGTGTTTCAGAATGTCCACATATATTGGTCAATATCTCTGTTGCAGCCCACAGGGGCATTATGTGCTAGCAATGGTACTTTACTATGATGTCCTTATGATGTCTGTCAGTAGCCAATGGCACACATGTGGAAAGCAGATGTGACCTCCCACACACACCATGTCTGTGAAGCGAATCCCAATTACAGTAGCAATAGTCTACTAATATGCCTGCTATACATACCTGACATCCCCTTGCACTATGAAGTTGGGACTATAGGGGCTGGGTAGGGCTACACTCCATGTCCAGGACATATGGTGAAAATATCTGTAACTATAATTATCCAGATATCTATATATATGATTACACATATACATATCGACATATATAGATTGGTATGTATATGTACATAGATATACATATACACACCCAGATATATACATATACAGAGCAATATATGTCTACACATATACATATAGTGATACATATGCACATATACATATGGATATCTGCAGATATATCAACAGTAGTAGGTATATCGGAATAGATATGTATGCATATATATATATATATATATATATATATATATATATATATATATATATATATACCAACATAACTGGGCATATCTGTACACATAGGATGTGCATACATATATAGCTATATACACATATATCTATATGTACATATACGTATACCTATATATACACATATGTATATATGCATATATGTATAGATATGTATACATATGTACATATGAAGAGATGTACACATGGCCATATATACATAGCACTATACAGATGTGTATGCAGACATATGTATGTGTATACCTGTGTATGTAAATGTAGACATCTATACACCTATGATATGTATACAACCATATACCTGTCATGAGTAAACGTCATGGTTGTGTACACCCTCCCACATGTATCCCATCGTATGTATCTGCTATGTGTACATTATGATAAAACAACATATGCAATGCAACAGTCATTGTAATAACAAGGACTACACAATCTAGGAAGTAAAGGCAATTGTTCAATACTACTCAATATGTGTAATGACAGCTATATTGGTAAAACAACAGCTGTCTCCACAGTAGTCATGGTGTATTGGTTAAGTGCTGTGACTTCAGTGTAAAGGGTCCTGAGTTCAAGACCTGCATGGGCTGTTCATTTTGTTACTGGGCAGAACAAGGTATGTTGGATACAGAGTGGTTAAGGCAGTGTCTGTGCAATGTAAGCCACACATGTCAGTATCACGACATTGCTAGGTAGGGGTCTAGTCCCAGTGTTGGCAAATAACAGTGTGCGTGTATGTGGATGGGTCTACATCAGGTTGCAGGGCATAAACACCTCAGTGGGCCACCTGTCCATGTGGCACAGGCAATACCTAGTACTGTAACCTGTGAAATGTGTTTGACTGTACCCCAGATATGTCACTGCTATGGTGTCAGCACAGTGACATACCCCATTGTGCAATATGACTGCAGACCATCCTCGTGCTGACACATGTACACCTACAACACAATTGCATATCATTTTAGAGACCACAACCAAGCAGTGTTACTAACAGCTAGAAGGCATCATTGCTGGATGGCTACACTATCTGCCAAATATGCCTCACACTCTACTCCCTACAACATGTTACACTGCAGGACTGTGGTACACTGGTGTACAGTCACCATGTGCATCAGAACCATATCAGCTTGTCCCTGCATCGATGGTATGGATGACTGGGATGGGGCACAGGTATCATCATATGCACAGGGCATCCTCCTGCTGACACATGTACACCTACAACACAATTGTATATAATTTTAGAGACCACAACCAAGCAGTGTTACTAACAGCTAGAAGGCATCATTGCTGGATGGCTACACTACCTGCCAAGTATGCCTCACACTCTACTCCCTACAACATGTCACACTGCAGGACTGTGGTACACTGGTTTACAGCCACCATGTGCATCAGAACCATATCAGCCTGTCCCTGCATCGATGGTATGGATGACAGGGATGGGGCACAGGTATCATCATATGCACAGGGCATCCTCCTGCTGACACATGTACACCTACAACACAATTGCATATCATTTTAGAGACCACAACCAAGCAGTGTACTAACAGCTAGAAGGCATCATTGCTGGATGGCTACACTACCTGCCAAGTATGCCTCACAATCTACTCCCTACAATATGTTACACTGCAGGACTGTGGTACACTGGTTTATGGTCACAATGTGCATCAGAACCATATCAGCCTGTCCCTGCATCGATGTTATGGATGACAGAGATGGGGCACAAGTATCATCATATGCACAGGGTGTGGTGTTGGTCTTCCAGAGGCTGAGGGTGGGCCATACATTTGACACCATGTGTGTGGGTGAGGCATGTACTCTGGGGAGCTGGCTGAGGTGATGTGGTGTGTGTAGGTATGAGGTTGCCCTAGGTGTGTTTGCATAGTGTGTGGGTATGCATGCACACAGTTCTGCCTTGTGGCTGCCCTACACAGGTGTTTATGAACAGCTGCAGACCATACCTGGCAGGGTGTGCAGTTCACTGCCTCCAGCTACGGACACATAGACTGTGCCTGCTAGGGGTTCCACGGGCACATCCAGGTACAGGCGTTGAAGTACTACTCTTAGCTGCTGATGACATTTGTCCGCTGGTACCACATCCCTCCTGGGACTAGCCAGGAGCATGTGCATGTGGCCTGCTGTGGTGTGATGTGGACAGCACCCCCCTGCACTGCCGGGGTTGCTACTGCTACTATGGGAGCCCCTTGGTGTCCTAGCACATCCATGTTGACTGCCAGCTGTTATTGTTGCTGGCCCACGTCCACGTGGGCATCTCTACATCCCCACCACACATTGAAGCACAGACACGCCACTGCTGATGAGGGCCATCATCTCATCATGCCATCTATCCGCTTGCTCGGTAGAAGCATGGATAGCACCCGACAGTTCACTGAGGTTGTCGCTTACAGATGCGAGAGCAGCCCTCTGCAGCCAAAGGCCCGGTCTGGTGTAATGCTCAATATGTGCCTGCACCACCACTACAGCCTGAAACATGCTTCTGCTGGTTGCAGCTATATTGCCTATGTCAGGGGCATGATGTCCAGCTGCCTTACCAAGAGCACCCTGGGACATCTGCCTATGTGGCAGCCTGCTGGACATCCAGCTATGCCCGCTGCAACCAGACACAGTAGGCATGGTTACCGCACTTTTCTGTGCACTGCCACTGAATGCCAGCTGTCCCTCTGCTATGGCCACTGGTGATGAGGTGTGCATAGGCACTGTAACTGTGCGCAGGGATGGTGTGGCTAAAAGGGGGATGTCAAATGTTGGCACAGTGTCAGCCCCTGGCAACCCCACCTGTGCCTCAACATTATTATCATCATCATCATTGGTATCTGTATGGGCACCTACATCAGATTGGATGCAGGAGGGACCCTGACCCACCTTGCCACCTGTGGGGAAAACAATAAACACACTTTAAAAGCTGTACAGCATTGCTTAACAGTACACACACACACACACACACACACACACACACACACACACACACACACACACACACACACACACACACCTCTCCGTAATACCTACCTGTCTATGGCTTTACAAACAGTCCCACGTATATGTCCATGTAGTGGATTTACATGGCCTCAATGCTGTCATTTGGTATGCACCCTCTGTATGCCTGGAATGATGTGCATGGCCCCTATATGTGTGGGCTGCTATGCTGCACCCATAATAGCTCCCACTGATGTGTCATGTGTATGTAATGCTCAGTACATGCCAGATATGCTGCTCCGTCGGCCCATCATGTGTCAACTGTAATATTTGGATACACTCCCTGGTGTTGACTATTACTTCCCCAATGCATCTGTAGAGCTGCATATGTGGGTTTTAGGTGACCTCTCTGCTGACTGCAATATTAAGTGTTTACCTAGAGGCTGCCTTCCCTCTGGATGTCTGTTCCATGCTACAGACCATATTATATTATTTGCTGCCCTGTGAGTACATGACAGGTATTCCTGTTGTGTAATGTGACACTCTATGTCCATGTACTGCATGGTCCCAAAGGGGGGTACAGCCGTATGAACACCCCACAATCACACATGTGCATACATAGCCAAACACACAAACACACCCATGCACACACGCATCATACATGCATCTACCTCCCACCACTTCACCAGAGTGACCTTGCAGGCAAACTAACTAACCACCAGGATGCATATACACAAACATACAGGTGAAGTTGCACAATGATCGTACAGACAGTCCTCCTATTACCCATCTGCCAACATGCAGAACATATGGTACAGAACAGCATGCAGTTCAGCTATAGTCAATCCATGCTAGAAATGGTATACATGTGTATGATGCATGTGCTGTGACTAGGTGATGCCCCTTCCCCTGGATACCACTACACCCAGGTACACAGTATTGCTGTACCTGTTCTGCACTCTCCCATGTACTGTGCACCACAACTCACAGGTGTATGACCCATTGTGGAATGTGTAGTACTGTGTCACTTATGTCATCTGTACCTCTCACAGCCCCTATGTGTTTCAGCAATACATACCTGGGATGATATGTGGACTGTTGTCATTGGTGAATGCCTGATGCCTGATTTACAGCTGTCAACATCAACAGACCATGTATGACCATTGCAAAAATGCTTACATTGACAACCATCAGAGCATACCATGGCTACTATGGGGGGTTTACACACCTTTATTGATTTTACACACACATCCGTCATCTGCCATGGGACCACAGCACTGCATATCTTAGCAGTACACAAGTCTGGTATGTAACATATGTCCTGTACTTTCACATACAGTGTCTACAGATTGTGTTAGGTGTGTGGCTGCTGAATGCAATGCATACACACCATGTGGGCATATGTGTGCACACCCTTATCATAACAGTTTATCACACCTCTTGTTGTGTGTACCACAGCAGTCGCTGCTCATGGCAGGGGTATCGTTTCATAGTTTCATAGTATAGTACTAGGCTATCTGCCCTGGGGCATTTGTAAGCCTAGCCATAGTGATGTGGCTTTTGCCACCCCATGAAATGGTACAAAAAGTTTACAGAATAAATTTAGAATACTGTGCCTCTGTCTAGTAGTGACACAATGAAGGTCCCCTTATATAATAGAATTAGTTTACTGTGCCCCTGTCTAGCAGTGACACAGATGTGACCCCCAGGGTAAACTTATGATCTCCTATCCACTCATCAAGATTTCTCTTGAAAAGAGTCAGTGAGGGGCTCTGCCTAATACAAACTGGGATCTTGTTCCAAAGCATGGGAAGCCTCTGGGTTATGAATCTATCCCTCCAGCATGTCCTATTCATACTTGTGCCGAGGTTTAGGTCTTTAGCTCTCATGGTTCTGGTGGATTTAGATTTTTTGAGGTGGAGCATGTCCATCAGATCCTGATAGGACATGGCCTCGTACGTCAGGCAGAGATCACCTCTGAGCAGGCGGTATGCTACTGAATAGAGCTGAAGTTTCTTTAGTCTGGCAGAATAAGACATATGTTGGAGACCCTTGATCCTTTTGGTGAGGTACTTTTGTGGTCTCTCCAGCTGTTGCAAATGCCGGGTGAGGTACATACCAAATGGGGCATTGTACTCAATCATGGGTCTGATGAGGGAGGAATATAGGGTACAATGACATCCTTGGATGTGGATGTGAATCCCTTCATGATGAGGTGTGCAAGGTAGAATGTTTTCTAACCACTTTGGCAACGTGGGTGTCAAATGAGAGGTCGCTGTCAACTTGGGTCCCTAGGTCTCTGATTACTTTTCCGCACTCAGTGGGTTGCTGTCTATGTGATAATTTGTGGGTACTTTGTTTTCCCAAAGCGGATGACTATACATTTTTGGCATTTAGTTTAAGGCCGTGACTCGCACCAGTTGTCCATTTCTGTGAGGCCTTTTGTAGGATGTGTGTGTCTGCTGGTGTATCGACTATGGTGCCTAGTTTGCAGTCATCTGCGAACTTTGTCAGCCACAGCCCTCCCATGTTTGCTTTAACATATGAGAAATAAATGCCGAACAAGAGGGGTCCCAGGACAGATCCCTGTGGGACACCACTTGTGACTGGATTTGAGTCTGACATTGCTCCAGCGATTTTAACTTTATGGGTTCTGTCCTTTAGCCAGTTTGCAACCCATCTAGTGACATAAGGGTTTACTTTTAAGCTGTTGAGCTTATCTATGATGCCTGAATCGGGTATTGTGTCGAAGGCCTTAGCCAAGTCCAGGTATGCTGTATGGACTGCTTTGCCCTCATCAATGGCTCTAGTGACTGTTTCGAAAAAGTCAACCAGGTTTAAAAGGCAGGATCTGCCCTTTACAAAGCCGAACTGGGTGGGGTCAAGTGTCTGTAGGTCCCCTATGTCTCTGTTTATGAGTTCCATAATGATTCTTTCCATAGCTTTGCAGACCAGGCTGGTTAAGCTTATGGGTCGGTAGTTTCCAGGGTCTGTAGAGGCACCCCCCCCCTTGTGGAGTGGGACCACTGTTGCTGTACGCCAGTGTTCAGGTACATATCCCGAAGTAAGGCTAAGGTTAAATAGCATTTTTATGTGTGGGTTTAGCTCCTCTTGGAGTTCATGTAACACGCAACCCGGGATAACGTCAGGTCCCATTGATCCTGTGTTTTTTTGCTTTGTTTAGGGCGGTTCTCACTTGGACATCTGAGATGACAGGGAGATTACATTCAGCTGGGATAAGTATTTCTTCTTTTGGGGGTGAAGGAGGGGAGAAATTTGCACTGAACCTGTCAGCCAGAATGTTGGCAATATCTGTGGGTTCAGTGTATTTTATGTTGTTGTGAAGCAACTCAGCATAGCTGAGAGTTTCCACCCAGGTTTCTAACATAGCTGAAGAAGGCTTTGTGGTTATCTTTAGTGTCCTTAGCGATTTTTCTCTCAAAGTTGGCCTTGGATGTTTTTATGAGAGAATGTAGTTTTCTGCTAATGTTGATCAGAGATGTCTTCCCTTCATGGGATTTTGCTCTGACGTGCAGTAGCTTCCTTCTTTTGTTATACAATTTGTTTATGGCTGAGGTCCACCAGACAGGACGCTTACCTTTGGTGGAGAGGGACTTGGATTTGTTTGGGATTGCATGATCCATGCATTCTTGGAGATGTCCATAGAAAGCATTTGTGAAGGATTCAGCATTGTGGGATGTGGTATCCACTGGCACAGTGGGCTTAAAGGATACCATCTCAGTCTTAAGAAGAGTGAAGTCTGCTTTTGAGAAGTTTTTCACTGTGGTCTTTTGTGCTGGGGGAACCAGCGTGGGCCTTCTGCAATTGCCAGTGTATGTTCAGCCTACCCTACACATGCCCCCCTATTCTGCATGATTGAAAGGTCTACTGATGTGCACATCCCATGATGCTCACACAATGCCATCACTATTGCAGTGTGGGTAGGGTTACAGCTACCACAGGTCCTGAACTTGACTATATGCAGATAGAACCATTCGTAATATCCTTAGGATCCCTGCTGCAGTGCACTGTTGTGTCATGCTGAGACCTCCCCCTCCCTCAGCTTTTATGCAGATGCATGACAGGTAAGCCCTACACATTTGTGTCAGCTTGCAGTGTCCCATATACTGAACCCCACATGTTGCAGCCTAGACCCAGCTGATAATGTAGACTACTGTAATGCCATATGCCATAGTGTATCTCTGCAGCAGTTGGCATTGCCCTACAGGTATATACACTGGTGTTACACTGTGTATGGGTGTTATTCAGAACATGTCACTACTTTAGGCCATGTCTACCAACAGTATGTTTCTCCTTGTGGACACATTCTGCAATGACAGAATGTTGGTTGTCATGCAGGTGTGTGACATACCCTTTCAATACCCCATCATGGTCCTACCTATGAGACCGTGCATTTCACAGCAACAATACATGCACATGTACAGCATGCATTCAGGGTAGGTGTGCTAGATGTCTGCATGGAATATACCATCACCATTACATGTCCGGTGTGTTGGCATGCATCTACATAAGACATACGCACCAGCTACAGGCTGCTGCCTTGTTGTTACCCCAGAGGGACCTATATAAGAGGGTGAGAGATGCAATGTCAGTGACTACACCTGTGGCACTGCTACAGGCTGGGGGCAGTATTACCATACATCAATGGTAAATTCCCACAATACTACCACATCTGGACATCTGTTTATCACTACAATGCAGCAACATAATATATCTATGACATGTCAGATATACATGATCTACCTATACCACTGTGGATATTTACACAACAGTGGTCTACTGATGTGCCCTGTGTCCTTACCTGCATGCCCCTCGGCTGGTGTGTGGGTGACACCCACCTCCACGAAGGGGTCCAGTGGTTGTTGGTGTTCTGGACAGGCAGGTGCCATGAGGCTGGCCAGGACCTCCTCCACATGTGTCAGTGGGATGGATGGCATGGCCCCCCTGTGTCAAGGTAATCCCCTCAGACTGCAGCAGCACACCGACGGGCCTTGCAAAGCAGGTCGATGCAATGATGCCGGACCTGCTCATAACTGCGGTTATGCAGGCCGACATCATTGACCCTGTAGACTAGATCATTCCACTGGGTGGTCCACTCCTACTGGTCATGGGCTGCCCTGCCAAAGAGAACATGGTAGTGTTGTACCAGGTGGTTGATGATGACCTCATTTTCATCTGCTGAATACACGGGTAACCTGATTTGTGACATCTTGCCTGAAATACATGAAGATAGAAACAGGCCTGAGCAACTCATATGGCAAGGTTACCACAGTTCATAATACACATCTCTGTCACCCCCCCACCATATCAGCTTTAACAGACTGTACACACAACTCATTAGGTATGTCTACAGCTTAACTACCATTTGGACAGATTGTGCATTGTACCACACCATCTGCTATGTGATTGTAGCCATGTCCCCTGTGTGAACACTAACACTGCTGGCCTGTTACAGACTATTCACTTGCATGCCATTGTCAGGGCCACTATGGTTACATATATGCCAGTGGTATGGCTACTCTGAGATTGCTGCATATCTGACAGTCTGTGTTATTGGGTGGATCTATGCATGCTGTTGGACATGTACCGGGATTGTGTAGACTATTACTACCAACAAATGTACTATAACAGTGACACAATAAAATGTATATGTTCTATTGGCCAGCTGATCCACCTCTCCACACCCATCTGACCAGGATACCTGGCCACATCACATGTGTGTGCCAACCTGGAGCCTTCTCGTGTACTGTTACATCAATACCATCAGGTGGAACCACCCAGGGGATGTTGGCCCGCTCTCAGGGCACACACCAATATGTTCCTGTCCCCTGAGCTCAGGTCTAGGGTCTGTTCCATACCGGGCTCCACAGACACATGAGGGATGCGCTACATCAGTCTGAGGCACCCAGCACACATTCACATGGCCAACATGCTCCTCCTGCTCAGCCTCCAAACCTGGCACCTTTAGGACGTGGACTGCTGTTGTGAGTGGCAGTTGGTGGGAGCCTTGTTCCCATTGTGCCCATATTGGGGACCATGGGGCATCCACATCACAGACCACACACATCATCTACGGTGTTTACCCAACACATGTGTCACATACCACCCCTGTAGACTGTCCTCTATATCTACAATCCTAACCACCTCCACATGTGTATCTGCCATACTTCCCCATATTCTCGTTGCATACTTCACAAAAGGGGGCAATGTGGTGCTAAGAAGGGACTAACATGTGACATACTCGTCCATGATGCACACACTGCCAGCTGTAGATAACTGTGTGTATTGCTATGTGTGCTGCTGCCTTGCACATAGCACACATCACTGTGGCAGTGATATAGGGGACATGTCTGTGTGTTTGTACATCTGTAGACATGTGCATATAGGTATGTATCTATATATGTGTAGATATATGTGAATTCATATATATGTGCACATATATATGTCTACACATAAGTATATGTATATTTCTGGACATAAATGCTGATATACATTTATCTTTATATATTATATATGTCACATATGTACACATATGCATACCTAATGTGGGGTACATTCAGACATCAGCTCCACAATCTCACAACAGCTTCCTGCACAGCTGCACTGTTCTGCCTTGCTACAACACAGATAGGTGCACATATGGACACAGCCTGACATTAGTGGGGTATATGTCGGACCTGTTTGCAGGTACCCTATTACACAACTAAGACATTCTAGCATACTGCATTACAGATTCCCCTGAGCATGCTGCCAGTGGTGGTCCATGGCTCCCACATGTCCATCTTAATGGAATTACTTTCACCATCAGCTATTGGCTGCATCATATACATAATCCCCATTACACAAGACACCCTATGATGGCTTACATCTTGTTTGTCAGTGCTGACTTGCATAGTTAACAGCTATGGCCCACTACCCACAGGGACAAACACTATTGTCCATAGCAGTTGTTCAGTTGAACATCATCACAACAACACCTGATGGCACAAATAACTCATTCCACATCATCTATCACATTACGATGGACCAGGTACTACATTCTAATACATGTACATATACTTCACATACCTATTGTGGGAATGATGTATTTATGAATGGCAGCTGCCTAAATGCCTGCATTTTCAGCTGTTAGTCTTTCTCTGTCTCTCTCTCTCTCTCTCTCTCTCTCTCTCTCTCTCCAATTAATATATTGAGCTGCTTGGGGTAGACTGCAGCCTGGCTTTAGTAGGTGATGCACTTGATCAGGTGATGGCCTCTGCACCAATCAGTGTCCTACACTTGCTAACTGCATGCAGCTTGCTGTGTACTACTTCCAATTACCACTGTTATGACAACCACCTACTATAAATCCCTACATCATGTAGGCATGGTCCCTTTACCTTTCCTGTGTGATGGACATCCTTCCTGTGTGTGGGCATCAGTGTTACAGACAGCAGATAGCAATATCTCGTCCAGGGGAAATGGCACACACAGGCCAGCTACATATTTGTTGGAGGTTCCAGAACTACAGACAGAGTGTGAGTCATGCTTTGCACATATGGCATGCTGTCTGGGGTTGTTCTGTAGTGGGCTGTGTGTATATCACACTGCCATTGTTGCCATCAGTCCACTGCTGTTGTATCCCCCACACATACAGTGGGGTTGGGGCCATATAGGTGTGGGCTTCACCTACATAATACATGCGTGCCCTTATGCACTCTAGAGGCCTGTGTATGTAACAGTGGTATATGGCCCTGTATTATTGAGTCTAGGGGGGATGCACCATAAATGACCTAGGCTGTTACAAAATGTGGGGTATCAGGGGTGAGCTGCCTTAAGGTGTCTGGATGTACATTACCGTATACTTCACCTATATTTACATTACTCACATAAATTGGGTTAATGCAGGCCTACTGCCTCCTGTCATATAGACTGTTCTGTTTGTCAGTGTGTTTGTGATGGTGTCAGTTATGCCTTGCTATGTAACAGTTACATCCCATTTGGTCAACTGAAGTCTTTACCACCTAGGGATTTTGTACAGAGTGTAACTAGAGGCTGCTGAACTATACACCTGCATTACATACTGTTGATTGTTTTGTATCCTGTGGCCCAATCTGTCTTTACTATTGTACAATTTGAAGGCCTTGGCCTGGACAGCACATTTGTGAACCTTTCCAGACTACTGTATTTGTATAACTGTTTCACAGTTGCATTACTCTGTTTATATGGATGTCAGTGTCGGAACAGCTATAAGACATTGCATATAGAACTGTAATAGTACACAAATAGAGGTTTTCCATTTCTGCAAACCTGTGTATGGTGTTTTTTCTAAGACCTCTCTGTGGGTATATGTTGCAGGCAATGATTGTAATTTGCATGGGTGGTCCATACAGTGTCCAGTTGTTCAGGTGTGAACTGTAGGCATAGTGGCTGTTCCATATTGCGTGCACCTTCTACATATGTATCTTACTGTACATATCTCTGCATGTGTATGTGTAGTCACATTTATATCTATATATGTATATATATGGGTCCTCTTCAAATTACCGAAACGGCAGTTCGCCGACACGCGGAAGAGAAACGCGAAAGGACCGACAACGCAGTTGACCGACATGCTGAAATCCCGACAGCTGGAAGACCGACAAGGGGAACGTGTAAGCGCGATTTGGTAAGTATGCGATAGTGAGGGATTTTGGATTAGGGAGCGGACAGGTAAGTGTGCAATAGTGAGGGATTTAGGGTTAGGGTGTGTGAAAGGTGAGTGTGCGGTAGTGTCGGAGTTAGGGTTTGGGTAATGTAAGTGTGTGTTAGTGATGGGTTTATGTTTTAGGGTGGGTTAAGTAAGTTAGGAATAGGGTGCAGGTAGGGTGCGTGTCTGGTACTGTCGGACCTTAGGGTTAGGGGTGGGTTAAGTGAGTTAGGGTTAGGGTGCAGGTAGGTGTGCGCGTAGTGTCGGACCTTAGGGTTAGGGGTGGGTTAAGTGAGTTAGGGTTAGGGTGCAGGTAGGGTAAGTGTGCGGTAGTGTCGGACCTTAGGGTTAGGGTTTGGGTTAGGGCTAGTGGATATGTAATGTAGTGTAATGTGTTGTTTACGTTTAGTGTGTCGGTGTAATGGTGTTCGGTGTTTTGCGTTGTCGGTATTGTGTGTTGTCGGTTATTTGGTGTCGGTGGTTTGTGTGTCGGCGAACTGGCGTGTCGGTGTTCTAAAGTAGACCCATATATATATATATATATATATATATATATATATATATATATATGTATATCTGTATCTGCATATATGTATCTATGTATATGTATCCTGGGGATGTTGATAGCTTCCACATTTTACATTTCCTATGGGAGCCAGACTGTACTGCATGATATGTTACCAATACCAGCCTGACATCATACAGGTGGGTTGTAGTACTGTTAACATCTTGTGCCCATGTTATGTCAGGTCCTGCTTATGGGATTTATAACACTTGGTAGTGTATTGCAGGGAGGATGTGTTTGGCTGTGGTGGGGGGGTATGCCTATTCGTACATGACGTATATTGTTTGGGGAGTCTCAGCCCCATTAACAGTGCATGTGGACATATTTGTTTTTGTCAATCTACCATTGCTATCTACAGACATGTGGCTATATATATATATATATATATATATATATATATATATATATATATATATTTCTAAATATTTATATATATATATATATATATATAGATATGTTGTATCTGTTTAGATATTAATATATTTACACACACACATAGATCTAGATGTTGGTATACATTCTCTGTACTGTTGCATGACTGGGCTGGTTGTTATGTTTCTGAATACACCAGTTTTAGATATATCTGGCATGGCTTAGTGGTAACTCACTTTGTCTATGGTGTGTAGGGTCCTGTGTTTGAGCCTTGCAGAGGCTGTTTATTTTGTTGCTGGGCAGAGCACAGGCTATTGGATACATTGTGATTAAGGCACTTTAAAGCAGTTGTAAGTGGGTTTCCACAGAGGTAAGCACTGCTAACTTCTGGTTACAGTTTTTTACACTCAGTTAGTCTCTAAATTGCTTAACATGTGTAGGCATTGCTTACCCCCATGCAAACAGGCTTAAACCCGCTTACTGCTGCTTACAAGTGCTTACTCCCGCTTACCCCCATGCTAATTTCTTTAAAAGAAAAGAAAATTGGGTTGATAGGAAAGAGGTGAAAAAAGGGGCACAAAGAGGGAAAGACAGCAGCGTGTGCCCCCATTTATGCCAACTACATCATGGCATATTGGGAGAACAAGTTTGTCTTTAATAGTGAATTTAGGTCATCTATTAAAGTATACACTCGTTTTTTGGACGACATTTTTATTATATGGCAAGGTGATAAGAAAGACATAGAGAGATTTATATCCTATATAAACCAAACAGTATGGTTTTTGAATTTTACTTATGAAACCAGTGAAGATGAGATTAGTTATTTGGATGTGAATTTAGCTTACAATAAAGACAAAAAATACATTTCATCAAAAATATTTAGAAAATCAACATTTTCAAATTCTTATCTGCATTACTACAGTTGGCACCCGGAACATCAGAAAAAATCAATAGCAAGGTCAATTAATAAGGGCAGCGTATGGTTAGTGAAGAGGCCAATTCTTAAGAAATTGAATTTATGATTGAATTATTTACCAATAGGGGTTATCCTATATCTTTTTGTGAAGAGATAAAAAAGGAAATACAAATTAAAAGAATGAATGGATGTATTCAACCTATTCTTAAAAGTTCGTATTCATTATTTAAGAATTCCACTTCAACAGGGTATGATCTACGGAAAGAACACACCCTATTTGTAGTCACATACAATGCAGACACAGATGGTATTATTAAAATTATAGAAAAGAATTGGAGATCATTTACTAAGCTTAAGGAATTCCAAGGTTTCACATTAAGAAAGCCAAAGTTTATATTTCGTAAGGATAGAGCCTTAAAACAAGTTTTTGAAAGTTCTGCAAATCATTTGGATATTAATATTAATAAATTAAGAGGCAACACCAATTGTGGGAGATGCTCTACTTGTAATTACATAATGAAAACAGGGGGTAAAATAACAGTCAATAATACAAACATTTCGATTAGGGTAGATATAATTGTCATTCCACAAATGTGGTCTACCTAGCCAAATGTGAATTATGTATGGCATTCTATGTGGGCAAGACATGTAGAAAATTCAGGGACAGAATAAAAGAGCATGTCCTTGACATACAACATCAAAAGCCCACGAATGCCTTAGCTAGACACATTATAACATATAAAGATCACAAATTTTCTTTTTGTATAATAGAACAATTAGTTCAAGACCAACAAGGTAGGCTAACTGGGTACCATCTTGATGTTTGTGAGCTCAAATGGCAACTGATATTAAATGCACACTTTTATCCAGGCCTCAATGAATTTATATCTATTAAACCTTATTTGAGGCTGCAAAACATTATGGGATAATCATGTGCAGTTTAATTGTTGTGTTATTGAAGTATGGCCAGTATGTTGTTTATTTATTTTGTACATAGTGGTTAAGATGGTTTCTACATATACAAGGATATATGTAGATATTTTTAATAGAGTATTTATTTAACATATTATACTTTGATTTTAATTATGTCATATTATTCATATATATTTTATGAAATATATTGGATATTTTGTATGAAATGTGGTTCTTAATTTCATATATATGGGGTATATTTTAGTATAGGTAGATTGATGTGTAGTATTTGATGTCATGTGTTTTTTCCGTTTTTTTGTTCACTACCTAGTTTCACAGCCTAGTGCAATCAATTAATTATGTGATTGATTAATTGAAGCTTGTATATATTGTGATGGCTCCAACACTCTGAAGAAGTCCACAGGACGAAACCTAGGTCAGTGTTGTTGTTGTGTTGTGCCTTACTGTGTTGTGCCTTACTGTTTTAATAAACCTTTTGGTGGAACTTCGTGTCCTCGTGGAGTGGTATTACAGTAGGGAAAATAGCCAGGGGATGTGCAGGAAGGGTGTAGGGAAGGTCCATAGCTGCCCATTTCTTCTACAGCAACAGCTGTGCATATACACTGCATTTGGAGGTAGATTTGGACACTCAAACCCCTGGGAGGGGGTGAGGACAACAATAATAAGTTGTGATGCCAATTAGACCGGATTACATGTGTCCAGTGGACACATGCAAAATGGACAGCTATGTATGGGGCAAGATTTTTTGTGGGAACAGATTGCCCTTTTTTTTTCAGGTGAGAGTGGGATGTTAGGGTGAGGTAGTAGGTATATTTGGGGAGGTAGGTTGGGTAGGTTAACAGACAAGACAAACAAGATGCATACAGGAGCAGTATATGACACATGTGGGGGGTAAACACCTTGGATGGAGAGGGGTGTTTGGAAGTCGCAAGCCCATGAGCCCCCAAATGGAAACAGTGGGACTGAGGTTCCCCCCCAAGGGCAGTCTCCACTGCACCTTCACGGCCCCAAAGGTGGCTGTGCTGGGGGCTGGGTAGGAGGGGCAGGCTCACCCTCTAATTGCCCAACGTGGCCCTCAAGCTGGTGTAGCTTGTCTCGAATCTCCTTGTCGAGCTCACTACGCACCAAGGACGGACCTGACAGTGGGTAACAGGTACCTCTGTGTCCCCGCTCCCAGGGAGTGGGCCAAGCCCCATCCCCTGTGGTGCTTCCACCCGAAGGTGGTGCAGGGCCATCAGAGGAGGAGGTCCCAGGCTGGCCCCAGATATGCTGGTGTCTGGTGCCATGAACAGCTGAGGTAGGACAGGTGGGTCCGCTGGGACCGGACTTCCCATAAGAGCTATGGTTTTGCAGTTTTAAGGAAGATATCAGTTAGTAATAGTCAACAGCATTCAGGATTAGTTATAACAGCATGCATAGGTATTCTCATTAACCCAAGACACCAGATTTACAACAGTTTCAGAACACATGCATATATGGGACAACAGTGGCCATTACAACAGCATGCAGGTTTCATTGATGGCAACAGTCCACCAATATGGGAGTATTTTAACATGGCACATGCATAGAACCAAATGTGAATATTTATAAACCAATAAGACATATGTCCCAACAAAGGTTTGGAGTGTACACGTACCCATTGAGGTGTGTAATTAGGTTATTGTAGCACATATGGTGGGGGTGAGAGAGAGAGAGTCCAATTACCAACTAATATACCCCTGTAGTTTTCACAGCTTTCTTAGTCACTGCAGTGATCTGTCCCTTACATGTATTATTACACTACCCAATGTCCTTACTTTGTACAATGGTATGTTTGTAGATTAGTATCTACATGGAATGTATCTTATGTATAGTCTACACCTCTTACCTGGTATAGCTGTTGAGAAAATCACTGTTAACACTACCTGACAATTTCTATACATACTCCCAGATGCCATGCTTGTAGACAAGTATATAAGTGAATTGTGTTGTACCTACAGTCTACACGTCTTACCTGTTATAGCTGTGGAGGAAATCTTTGTTAACACTACCTGAAAAATTCTACACGTGCTCCCAGATTCCATGTTGATGTTATACACATACCTAACAATCTGTTATTGCACACACTCTGGTCAAGGTTTGACAGGATGCAAGTGTTAATGTGACATATTTTGAGAATAGCTGTCATACACTTTGGGTGAGATGCTAAATGACAGGTTTGTTCTCATATACATTCGCTGATTATGTTCAGGTCTGACTATCAGTTATATGTCAGTAAAAGCTGCCTACATTTCTTGGATCATCACACTGATTTGTCAGGGGAACAGGTTATCGGGCAGCAGATTTGAGCCATTTATCTGGACATGCTGGACAGATCAGAACAGTTGAGGGGTATGACTATGCATACAGCTTACTACCTGAACATTCTGCCACAGTCTGTACAGTTGATGGTTATGATTATGCTTACAGTCTGAACATTCTAGCAAATTCTGTACAGTTGGGTCTAATTATGCATACAGCTTTCTATCTGAACATTCTCACAGACTCTGTACGGTTGTGGGGTATGATTATCCATACAACTTACTACCACTCTCGGGATTCAAACCCTTGCTGCATGTGGTAAAAGCATTACAGTTGACATCGAAGAACACTGTGCTATCAGGGAATCGGTGTGAAGCATTTCAATGTTTTCTGTCTAAGTCTCCCTCAGTTGTACAAAATGACTGACCTCTCAGGACTTCCAACATTGTTATACTGAACTTCCTACACATTTTATCTGCGTTCAGCAGTGTGGGTAATACTGCTCAGTACAACAGTACTATTTATAGAATGCAACACTACAACATATGAAACAGAATGTACACGAGCACTCCAGGGGTTATACTTTTAATCACAAGATATTACACCTTTATTTCCACACAACCTATATGACAGTCTTCCTGTCATATTGCCTAGTTTATTCAGTTCATCCCATACACAATACATTTTTATACTTGTACAACACTTTCTAGAACTGTTATATGTATTTGTTATGACAGTGCATGCAAGATTATTACTAATCTGCCTCGCGACACAGCCTTTGCAGCCTAGCAGCATGGCCTTACTGGTTCACAGCCCACTCATCTGCAGCTGTCAGAGAAATACAGTGATATTTAGCCATTACCTATCCATAGTATACACAAGCTAGGCGATCATTATCTACATAGTAGAATGAGTACTTAGTGCTGGGACATTGGTCATCTGCCTTGATTCTTGGATCCACTGCTTCAAGTGATCTCCCCTCCACCACTTCAGGTCAGCATGGTGATACCTGACCTGCTCACCAGTCCGGGAGATACCAGTGGCACTGGTGAGACCATGGGCAAGACTGTCCCAGGCCTCCACTTTATACTGAGGGCCCTGGTACTAGCCCTGCAGTAGTCTCTCCTCATGGTGTTTTACCAGGAGCCATACCATGAATCCAGACTCCAGGGTGTTCCAGTGCTGCACTCTAAATCAAGTGCCTTCCCCAACTCCAGCCATTCTACCTACAGTAGGGAGCTGCAACCAGTTATAGAAAGTATTTGTGCATGTAGGGTTTAAATATGCACAATTTTCCACACTTTCCCATGATTGGACAGTTTTGAAAAGGCTAAGCTATGGGCACACTTGCTTACCTAATGTTGGCATTGCTTAAAGGGGTATACCTCTGGGCAGATTGAGTTAGCCAGTCTACACATTGCTTACACTAAGTAAGCTGAGCTGTGCAATACTTAACATTGCTTAATATCTAATTAGCATTATAATTTCCATTTGGCATTGATTTATTTGTTACATGTTATATCTGTGTCTGGTATCTGTGATTCATGTGTATGTACATTGTATGGGGTCCTGGGGACTTCAACACTTTATTACAATAACACCTCACATCTGATCTTACTGCAGTACTCCACTTCACATATTTATGTTATGTAGCAGGTTATAAAACATCACACTGTACATAGATTCCTTTCATATGTTTAGTTTGATTTTCCTATGGTGAGGATTTGTTTGGTGAAACCTCAGTCATATATACTGCTATGAAGGCTATAATTAACAACTGTGATCCTAGTGTACAGGGTCTTGGGTTCGAGCCTTGCAGAAACTGTTTACTTTGTTGTTGGGCAGAACACAGGCTGTTATATACAGAGTGATTAAGGCACTTTAAAGCAGTTGTAAGCGGGTTTGCATGGAGGTAAGCAATGCTAACTTCTGGTTACAGTGTCTTATACTCAGTTAGCTTCTACATTGCTTAACCTGTGTAAGCAGTGCTTAGCCCAGTGCAAATGTGCTTATTTCTGCTTAAACCTGCTTAATAGTGCCTTATTCATTATGACACTGGCACTTCACATGTGCATTTCCTGCAGTACTCCAGTTCATACATATATGTTATTTAGTGGGTTTTGCAACAAAAATATTGGTTATAACATGCTTTGCTATATAAAATAGACTGTGCTACAATGGGACTCGAACCCGGAATATCTGCTCATGAGGTAAATGCTCTGCCCACTACACTATTGCTGTGCTGCTTCATTTGCATATATCTTCCTTGTTATCCTTTTCAGCCTTTTAAGCTGCTTTAACTGTAGCTAAGTGATGAGCACACCTATGGTTAGCTGTACTCAGATTTTTAAAAAAAATAAAGGGGTTTCTTCATTTAATTTTTATGTACTGTTGCTGTTGTACACATGGGGAACTGTTGGGGATATGTGGACACCTATGTGTGGTCTCGCTCATTTCTTACCACTTTCTGCTGTTCTACATTGCAGGGGTGTATTTATTCTGAGAGCTCTGCTCTCAGACACACCCCCTGCACTCGTAGACACTCCATGTAAGCCTAGGAGCTCAGGCAGCGTGCCTTATTAATATGCATGGCACGCTGCAGAATCCGGGGAAAATCTATTTGTTTAAAATATTTCTTAGGTGGGGGTAAAATCAATGATTGTATGAAAAATAGAATTTTGGGTAACATAATCATTTTTAGTAATGAGAGCCTGTCTCCCATAGTGAAAAAAATTTATTCCATCTTTTAGTTAAGTCCCTAATAATAACTATTAAATTAGTATAATTTAATTTGATAATCGCTTTCCATGTGTTCTTTATACTAATGCCTAGATAATCTAACATATCATTTTCCCAATAAAAAAATTCTATTTTAGTAGAGTTTTATTTTTTTTATTAATTAATAATGTTTTGTTTTTATTGTGATTAAACTTAAGCCTTGAGAGTTTCTCAAAATTGTTTATAGAAATACCTTGTAGAGAGCCGTCTATATCACATGATGTTAATAACATATCCGCAAACAATTGAACTTTTGGACAATAATCTTTATTAACATGGAATCCTTTTATATTTAAGTCATTTCTAATGTATGAAGCAAAAGGTTCCATTGAGAGAGCAAATAATAACGAGGACAATGGGCATCCGTGTCTAGTTCCTTTAAGAATTTTGAATGGTGGAGATAGACACAAACCAACTTTAACATATGCCTGTAATTCCCTATATATTTTCATTATTAAATTAGTAAAGTCTGAAGAAAAATTATAACCATCTAGACCTTTTTGTATATACGACCAACCAATGGAATAAAATGCCTTCTCTATATCCAAACTAATAACTGTCAGTTGCTTCCTAGATTGGTTTGTAATATCTATAGAGTTAGTAATGTAAGAATGTTAGCCTGTACTTTCCTATGTAGGATGAATCCTGTCTGGTCATAATGTATTAAGTTAGGTAATACATTCTTTATTCTTTTGGCCAAGATGGACATGAAAATGTTGTAATCTATGTTTAATAGTGATATTGATCTTTATGAAGCACAACTTTTGGGATCTTTACCTTGCTTTAGAAAGGAAGAGATTATTGAGTGTTTCCAAGATGGGGGAATTATTAATTTCTGTTTTATCATAGAGAAAGTGGTTAATAACATCTTTATTATATATTCAGGAAAGCTCTTATGTAGTTCTGGGATTATTCTATCCAGTCCTGGAGCTTTAGTGTCCTTTAAGTTCTTGACTTGTTCTTTCACTTCAGCTAAAGTTATTTGTTTATTTAGTATACTAATTTGTTGATTTGACATCTTTGTATTTATATTTTCTTGTATAAATGTATCTATTACATTATTTGTCTCCAACAGAGGACTTTTGTCATTTATTGATTGATAATATTTTTTAAATGCTTCTAATATACCCCTTAGGTCAGTTGTTCTCTTAACTGAGTTATCACTATTGTATTTAATTTTATTAATGTGATTTTGATTATTTAGTTTTTTTGGATAGGTG
The DNA here is from genome assembly GCF_019279795.1 of Protopterus annectens. Taxonomy (NCBI): domain Eukaryota; kingdom Metazoa; phylum Chordata; order Ceratodontiformes; family Protopteridae; genus Protopterus; species Protopterus annectens. Next base: position 457,983,458 of record NC_056748.1, read on the forward strand.
AGTGTGTGTCTGCCTTCTGTGGAAGCTTGGGCCCTGGGCTGGCAACTCGACTCAGTAAAACTCCACTGCCAATCATGAGTGGACAGGTGATCCACTGTGGCGACCCCTAACCAGGAAAAGCTAAAAGAAGAAGAAGAAGAAGAAGTTTTTTTGGATCTAATATCCAATTTGTGTAGATATCTAGGGTTAACAGAATAAGACTGTAGTTTTAATTTTTATATGCTTATAGTAATGTTATGATTTAATATTACTAAATATTTTTGATTTAATTTTGAAATTTCAATATGCACTGTTTTATCATTAGAGTTTGAATTTAGTTTTATCTTATCTATATTTTGTATTTGTAAGAGTTCTTTGTCCCATTCTTTTCTCTTTTGAAGGTACCAAGCTTTTATTCTGCCATAAATATACACTTTTAATGTATCCCATAATATAATATCTGTTACCTCACCGTTATTGCTGATTTCCATAAATTTATCTATTTCTTTTACAAACTATTCACTGAAGTCTTTTAGTTTTGTTATAAATGCCAGAATCCTTTGTAGAATTATCAAATCATCATTTTTTTATAGATAAACCAAAACAAATAGCATTGTGCTCAGAGTGTGGGCATGTCTTTATCAATACATCAGTTACTTTAGAGTATATATTATTTGAAACAAAAACCTTATGAATATTTGTTTGCGTGCTGAACCTGAAAGAATAAGGAGTGTAATGTAAGGAATTTTGTGCTCTTACTTTATCTATGTCAGTAAGGTTTATTAAGGTTATAAAGTCATTTAGCTTCTTAGCTTGTGTTGTTAATTTTATTTTATTACTTCTAGAGGTGTCTTTGTCTGTTAATAGGCAATTGAAGTCTCCTGCCAATATAATTTCCTCTTAAGCATACATAGTGATCAAATCCAAATATTTGTTGACATATTTAGTTCCTAACCCAGGTATCCAGTATGAGTTTAACTTATAATATTTCCTATTAATTTCCAATATCACTAGGCTTAACATGCCATACTTACCTGAATATGTATTTTTAATTTTAGGCATTGTGTAGGTGTTATTCCATATTACAAATGTACCCCTTTTCTTCGACTTAAAACAAGAGTCAGCAAGTATTGTATAGCCATTAAAGGAAAATTTGTGTAAATCCTCTTTCAATAAATGTGTTTCTTGCAAAAAAATTATCTGAGCTTGATGCATCTTAATAAACTTGAGCAAACCAGCTCTTTTGGTATTATACAAACCATTAACATTTAACAATAAACACTTACGCTATGTTTATATGTCTAGTATCTAAGGGCATTTCATCTGCACTTAACTTGAAATATGTTATGACGTTTCTTATCATGGATGAATAAGACATATTAACTAAAGAACTTTGAATCCAGTAACTATATACACATACATACATGAAACATAACATTTCAGGTTTAGTTAAACAGTTAACTAAATCACCCTTAAACCACATCTCACACACCAACCACACTCACAATCAGCTTCTGCTTAGTTCATAGAATATATGAATAATAATATATTGTCAAGCAACCATTTAAAGCATGAACCCATAAAGTACATTCTATAATTACAGTACATTTCCTTATATTTATGTGTATAACAGTTCAACTGTATTGTACTGTATGGGATCAACTATTCCAAGTGGTATGAGCTTTTTATATAGAAAGCTAATGTATAAATATATAACTAAACAGATAATATACTAAATATCAATCAATAGCAAAATTATTTCTTTCAGTCAGCATAAGACAGGATCTTTTTTGTTAAGACTTCTAATATCAATAAAAGCAGTTTTATACATATATTTCTATGCAATGTTGTCCTGAAAGCATGTATAATATATTTTAGAAAGTTGCCTCATCTTTCATAAACCTGAATGCATTTACTTTCATATGTCAATTATTTAATGATAATAACACTGCTTAATTATGCTATTTCTGTATTTAAGACAGCGAGAGGAAAAAAAAAACACTCCATATTTTACTATTGGTGGCTAAGCAGTATATACAATGTCTGATGACCTGATGTTTTAATCAATTTTTATATTTATGATTCACCCTTATTAATATTTAAGCAAGCTTATAGACAATTGAAACAATTCCATGAAAACCTGCATTGCCATTGCCTTTGAAAGCTATGTATGTTATCTTACACAATTGCAAAGCCTTTAACAATCTATGGCTATCAACTAATGAAGGTACCAAAATAGAACCTAAAGTACTTAACTAAATGTATATTTCACATTCTAATTATCTGATTACTCACATTGCTGTTACTGCCAGAGGCAAACATTCATGTTAAAATACATTTTCCCACTTAAACTTTATAAAGCAGATATTGAATTGACTCTCCATTTTGGCTGACCTGGTGTGACTCATTGAACTCTACAGTTCCCTACAAAACGGTGTCTACAGGACTGCAGTTTCTCTCATCATTTAAACAGATTGAACTCTACAGTTCCCTACAAAACGGTGTCTACAGGACTGCAATCAGTTTCTCTCAGCATTTAAACAGAGTAGGTTGCACACACAAAAAGCATTTGTTAAGCTTTCACTTACAGTGCTGTGTAATTAAGCAGGTCACCATATTGGTCAGCCATAGGGCTCTTTTTTTTTTCTACTTGAGTGTTTGCCTCCTTCCCCTGTAACTTAAGTAAATTGACTCTTACATTAAGAGCTATAATACTTACCTTATAGCTTTAGGACACCTTAGAAAACCTTGTAAACTGCAACAACCTGAAATTTGAACAAGTAAGCCTTGTAAAAATTCTCAAAATTGTATACTGTTGGTCTGTCTTTCCTGCTAAACATAAGTGAAATTACAGTGCTGATTGCAAGTAACATTAAAATTAAAGTACTGAGTGCAAATAACACAGTGTTGAGTGCAAATTTTAGGCCCTTCATTCAACTTACCTCTGGTGTGGTGTCTTGAGTCAATCAGGGTATTCCCTGTAACCACTCCTACTGCCTTCTCTCCCCCCCCCCCCCTTTCCTCAAACAGGTTAAACTGCTACAATTCAGTACAGGCATCATTTTCAAATTTAGGTGCTTAGGATTTCTCTCTCTCTTCCCCCCTTGGCTGACCTGGTATGACTCAGAGTAAGTTTCTTCATTGTATGGCGTTTTTGTGTAACTGAATGACCTGCTGCTAAATTCTGATTCTGCAGAGACTGCTCTATTTTTTTTCAGAGGCTCTATAAGTAGCTAGTGACTTTACTGAATTTCTGTGGTAATATTTGTGTTTAAACTGAACCTGTACCTAGAGAAAGTGTATAATCAGAGCTCCTACTTGCTGCATATGTTTTTAATGTTTAAATTGCACACACACATTGAAGAAGTGCTTTTATGACTTGAATAACTTGGGCTAGCTATACCTGAACTGCTTTTACTGGCAATTTTCCAGTTGTACAATTGTGAACAATTGATTTAGTTTTTCTGGTATATCTTTAAAATCTGGCAAGTGTTTATTTACTGCATTGCTCTCTTGCTTAGGTTTCTTAGCTATAAATCTTAGTTCATTCTGACGTATGCTACATTACCCCCCCACCAAACCTTTTAATGCATTATTATAAAATAACTGCCTGTTGTTGCCTTCATGCTTACCCTAGAATCTCTGCTTTTCTCTTTTCCTAGTTGAACTCTACAGTTCCCTACAAAACGGTGTCTACAGGACTGCAATCAGTTTCTCTCATCATTTAAACAGAGTAGGTTGCACACACAAAAAGCATTTGTTAAACTTTCACTTACAGTGCTGTGTAATTAAGCAGGTCACCATATTGGTCAGCCATAGGGCTTTTTTCTACTTGAGTGTTTGCCTCCTTCCCCTGTAACTTAAGTAAATTGACTCTTACATTAAGAGCTATAATACTTACCTTATAGCTTTAGGACACCTTAGAAAACCTTGTAAACTGCAATAGCCCCGCTACGTTCGCCCTGGTTACGCTTGGCACTCTTCGCTCCCCTCCCTGTCCCCAATTCCCTCCTGCCCCCAGTACCTCTAAATTTACAGAACTATAGCCACTCCCCCACTTTCTGTTTCCTATCTGCTTTCATCTGGGATAATTCCACCCACCCCATTCGTCTACCTACATTTTAATAGCACCTATTAGCTTTCATCTGGCATTCTCCCATCCCCCTTCCAGTACTTTTACTTCACCACTCTATCTTCTGGTGTTGCATCACCAGGTAAAATAGTTCCTTAACTCACTAGCTGAATCACAGATAATGATATGCTCCTCTTTACTACCCCTCTTGTTCGCACCATACCTCCTTACCTTGTATGAAAACCAGTTTCTCACAGGATTTCAGGTCCCAAAAGGCCATACTATCACCTCAGCTGTAAATCCTTCCACCTTCAACCATACTTACAGTACCAGATCCTATCCAACATCTTGTTCCGTCTATCAACATCTCAACCCCAGGCACATTAGCTCTAGATCCAAACACTACCTCAAACTAATAAACAAATTCCTGAAGTTCATCACCAAGTATAAACTCAACCTAATACTTGGTGGTGATATTCACCCCAACCCTGGCCCACTCACTTCAGATACACATTCCCCCTCTACTTGCAATCTAAGCTACAAACCTACAATTAATAGGCCAACTAACTCTCTCCTAGCCTGTCATCTCAATATTAGAAGCATTAATAACAAAGTACATGAATTGCATGCACTTCTGGATGTCCACTCCCCTGAGATTCACTGTTTATCTGAAACCTGGTTAAAACCTAACACTAAAGACAATGAAGTGTTACCACCTGGGTACAACATACACAAGCTGGATCGTGCTTCAAGGAAGGGGGGTGGGGTAGCTGTACTCTATAAATCTGAGTTGAATGTCACCATAGATGTAATACAACCACCTCAGATTAATAACTCAGAGATTCTTGCCACCAAATTGCAACTTAATAAAAATAAATGCATTAATATAATCTGTATGTACATTCCCCCAGGTAACAATATATCTACATTTGAAGATATCCTGCACTGGCTGTCATGTCACTACCCCCAAGAAACCCTACTACTTGGAGACTTTAACATAGACTGGGGCACCTGTTCCTCAGAATCCCCAACCACCCATATTAACCTGCATGGATTTACACAAATTATATCCACCCCTACCAGGATAGGTAAACCCAACCAAAAAGAAAGTATACTTGACTGGGTACTCATAAATAGTCACCCTCAACTGTACATCTCTGGTACCCTTCTTGATGGCCTAAGCGATCACCTTCTCACATATGTAAGTAAGCACAAAACCATTAATTCCCAACAATCCTTACTCAGAAAGGTTAGAAACAATAAAAACTTTGACCCTGCCAAATTCCAACAAGAACTAAACTCATGTAATTGGTCTATTCTAAAACAACTTCCCTTAGAGGAAGCAGTAGCATACTTTAACAACAAATTCCTTGAGATCCTTGATTTGCATGCACCTGTTCGTTCAAAGAGAACCAAGGCAAAAACTGTGCCATGGCTTTCTAAAGAGTCTAAACTCAAAATTACCCTTAGAAACAAAGCATGGGCTTTATGGCATTCTTCTAAAGACCATCAAGATCACATTAAATACAGGCAATCTAGGAACAAAACCAAAAAATCAATTTTACAAGACAAAAAACAATGCTACTGTAATTTACAGACAGTAAATCAAAATAACCCTCAGAAGTTTTGGGCAGGTCCCCTAGTCCTGAAAGTAGCACCCCTAGAAACCTACTCGCGTTCAGATTCCAATCAGTCGCCACTTCACTTATCCGTACCTTGATCAAAAAATTAAAACCCACTACACTTTCTGCTGATCAGCTCCCTGCCGAGTACCTACAAAAATCAGCTGATGCTATTGCTTACCCTGTCTCAATACTAATCAATCGAACCATAGTAGAAGCTAAAATTCCCACCATCTGGAAAATATCCTATGTAATCCCACTTCACAAAGGAGGCAGCTCTACTGAATTCTCCAATTATAGGCCAATAGCTATACTCTCTCCACTTCCAAAGATTATGGAAAAATGTATTCATAGACAACTCATGCACCACCTAATCCAGAATCACCTTATGGCAGACACTCAGCATGGCTTCCATCCTAATCACAGCACTACTTCAGCCCTCCTAGCCTTTACCAACACCATAAACCATAATCGCAACAATAATTATATATCCTCAGCCCTCTTCTTGGATCTTTCCAAGGCATTCGATATGGTTGATCACCAACTTTTAATCCACACCCTGCAAACATTCTGTCTAGATATTAATAACACAGCCGGTGATTCTCTCTTTGCAAACTCTGTAAGTAGATCCTGGAACTCTCTTCCAGCTGATATTACCTTACTTTCCACCTTAGGTCAATTTAAAACTAGACTCAAACAACATTTGTCATTTAACTGGCTATGTCAATTTATCAAGCCTGGCTAACTCTCTCTAGAATGTGTAAAAATCTGCTAACCAGTTTACTGTGTAATTTAATTTAATCCTGACTTGCGCTCAGGATTAACTGTAACCTGTGGAACTTGTTTAACTTGCTTACTTATGTAATCTCTATAAATAGTCTGTTTGTAATATTTAATGCTGGTATTATGTAATGCTGCATCTGCTTAACCTTGGAGCTTTTCTCCCCGGCCTCCACTGAAAATGGACATGCATCCGGTCAACAAATGTAAAATAAAATAAAAAAAAAATAAAAATTTTATAAATCATACATTTTACAAAAATAATTATATCTATGTAGGCTTTAAAAGCCAAAACATAAGTAAAACTGTCTCTTTTCCTTCTAGCTTTCACTTTCAGCTTCATTTCCATGTTTTGAGACTGTGCAAGGGTTCAAAGGTCGCATAATGTCATCACCTTGTATTTACTTGCTTCTGGCTTCGCCAATTTGTTGCTACAAGATTTAACAAGCTTGTGCATGCTAAATATAGTTCTGGAGATGAAATAAGCGTTCCGGTGGGAAATTTGATTTGTGAAGCTTTTTTAAGGTCCCAAAAAGACAAGAAATGCTCACTGCACAAAATATGAACTGCCTACATGTAATTATGCTATCTAAACAGTATTTCATATTTTAAGCATCAGATTACTTATATATTGCTTTCAAAAACTACCATTAATCTAAATCAGTAAAATTATCTAGTCTGCCTGTCAGTATCATAAATTACTTATATATTAATATGCAGGTTAATTAGAAAGATAGTTAAAACATAAACTAAGCTATTTCGGCTAAGGATATTCCTCCGCCTTCTTCAGACTTGTACAATGACATACTCACAGCACAGCTTTTTATACAAAATGGGAAGCTAATTAAAAGCAATTAAAGTAGTTAATTAAATTAAACACTTAACCAACTACATCCCAATATTTTTAAAGGGCTAATACGTTTAAACAATAACAAATTTTTTTAAAATATAATAAGAATACTAACTAAGACATATTCTCTACATAAACTTCTTATAAAAATTTTTTATATTAATAAAATATTTATATTAATATTAATATAAATATTTTATTAATATAAACATTTTTTATAAGAAGTTTATGTAGAGAATATGTCTTAGTATTCTTATTATATTTTTAAAAAAATTGTTGTTGTTTAAACGTATTAGCCCTTTAAAAATATTGGGATGTAGTTGGTTAAGTGTTTAATTTAATTAACTACTTTAATTGCTTTTAATTAGCTTCCCGTTTTGTATAAAAAGCTGTGCTGTGAGTATGTCATTGTACAAGTCTGAAGAAGGCGGAGGAATATTCTTAGCCGAAAGCGCTTACTATCACTATTAATAAACAGTCCGTGCTATTGCTGCTTTGTCCGATTCCGCTTATTTACATTGTTTCAGTTTTTAGTTTTTTGTTTTTTATAAACTAAGCTATCCCTTCAATAAAACTTCTTTTGAAAACAGTAATAACAGTTTTTATATGTTAGAGTCCCAAGCAGTGTAATCTCAACAGCACATTTAGTATACATGACATTGTTACCCCACCATTGACCCACATATACGTATTCACTTTAATATGCCATTTATTATTAAAAGTACTATATGTTTGTGTTTCTTTAGTACATACATCTATCATATTAGTAATGATTTTCTAATACTAACTTTAATATGAGAGAAGAAGAAGAAAGAGAAGAGAAAAAAAGGGGGTGGAGGGGAGGGAAAAAGAATAAATATAAAAGTATATTACTTTACTTTGTTGAGTTTTCACAAAAATAAACAAAATAATGTCCATTGTAACAAAGTGTTTATATTTAGTGGAGTCTTTTTCATTTATCCTTTAGTATTTTATTTTTATTTGGTGCTTCTTTAGCAGTCCATCCATTCTTTGTTGCCTGTCTTTTCAAACTTCGGGATGACCATTCTATTTCCTCTATGTCAGTCAGCATTTTTTTTCTTTTGGACAAAATCTAAAGCTTCTTGTAGTGAACTGAAGATCTTCTCTCCCTCTGGCAAAGTAATCTTTATCCTTTCTGGGGAATTTATTGAGCCTTAATGTTAACTATTTTTTAGAGCTTAACTTAGAGGAACACACTCCTTTCTTCTGGATATGACAGAAGAGGTGTAGTCATTGTCAAAATGAATGACTTTTTCTCTTATCTTAATAGGAGAGTTTGTCCATGCAGATTTTAATACCAGGTCTTTAAACTGGGAAGATAAAAATATTTAGATAAAAATCTGACAATGATAGATCTGGGATTAGGATAAACCGAGGTTGATACTGGTTTTGCTAAAGACAGATGAGCCCTTTCAATTCTAAATGACAGGGGTTCTGGCATGTTCAATGCTGTAGAAAACCAGTTGTTAAGTAATTGAATCATATTATTACCTTCTTCTTTCTTTGGTATTCCATACATTCTAATTTTATTTCTCCTTGATCTACTTCCAAGGTCTTCCAGTTTCTCAATTAGTTTTGTATTTTGCTTCAAGAGGAATTCATTACGGTTTTCACTTTCTGTCAGTCTACCTTCTATATCAATTACAGTTTCTTCAATAGCAGATATCTGTTCAGAATGTTTTTTAGTCATCTCATTTAGAATTTCCAGTTGTTTACTACATTCCTGTTTCATAATGTCCATTTTGTTTTCAAACTTATCCTCTTTAACAACAGTTCTTGAATGTTTATTGTAACTTGTAATTCCTTCTTCACTGCACTCTCCTGCTGTGACTTCTTCAAGTTGCTCATATTAGGATTTCTTGTAGAAAACCTCTTGACAGGAGAATTTAATACGACTTCTGTATAAGTACTAATTTTTAGAAAATAATAAAAAAATACATTAATGTATCTTTCAATATATTTTTGGATAGTTGTTTTACAAAAATTAAGTTAAATTTCTTGTCAGAATAATATATTCTGCTTAGAATATATTATTCTTGTCAGAATAATATATTCTAAGCAGAGCTAAGGTTCTATGCTGCTAACAGTCTGGCATCTTGGCCATGCCTTCCTTCATTGTTTTTTTTTTCCTCAATTTATTTTTTATTTTTCAAATACATTTAAATTAATTCCATAGTATTTATACATAACATCATAAATAACTATGTACACTATTTACATTAGCCTGACACTCTAACAGATCTTAATGTATATAGTTACTTTATATGTATGTCCAATCCATTATCAGAGTGTCTGATTAATTATTGTATAGTGTCAATCAACGATAAGACTTTTCCCCCAAGGGTTGTTGATAAATGGCTTTGGATAAATTCTTAGTTCTTTAATTTTAATTTCCAGTAATGCTGTAGTCTTCAGTAGGCTGTAGAAGTCTTCCAAAGTTGGTATTGTGTTTGTATTCCATCTTCTTGTTATACACTTCCTTAAAATTGCAAATGTAGTCCATACTAGATACATGTTTGACCTATTCAAATGAGTATCTTCGTTCACATTTAATAATACAAGAGCTTCAGTTAAATAAAATTATTCATTAAATAAAGCTTGTAGAAAGTTATTAATACCATTCCAAAATGGCTTAATTTTAACACAATCAAAGAAAATGTGGTTCCAACCTGCATTGTGTATTTGCTCACATCTCTAACATATTCCTTTTATGGAAGAACTAATTTTACTGATTCTGCCTGGGGTTAAGAATGCTCTGTGCAAGCATTTCAAATTAAAAACTTTCCAGTATTGTGTAAAGGATGTATATTTTATCAATAATAAGATATTTGTTTTAATATCTTCAGTTAACTGTATTGAGTGTACTTTTGTTATATATGTCCAATATAAGATTTTGGGTGTTGTTTTATAGTTTACCAATATTTTGTAAAATTTTGAAATACCGTTTCCCATGTCAAAGTCATTATATATGATTTGGTATATGTATTTCATAAACTTAGCTATTTCTTTAAATGAAGAATTGTTAATTATTCTACTTAAATCTTGTGAATTTGACAGAATACTCTGTAAAGTTAGCCAGTCCTATCATGGAATTTTGTATGTTGTTTTTATTACTTGCATATCTAAAACTTGTAGTTCTTTGATACATTGGAGCCAACAAACAAATCCTTTCGGTTTCCAGGAATTAATAATTTCTCAATGTATTTTATGTAGAAAGTTCTTTGTGACTATAAATCATGTTAAAAGATCAGACCAGATTTTTAAACCTATATTTGCATTAATAATTTTCCTAAATGAGTCAAAATGTAATAATTAATCATACGAGTTTTAGTGGGTTTAGTTATGCTATATTGCATACTAATACATATGTGCCATGGCAAATTGTTTTTATCTGTTATTTGAATTTTTTTGTAAATCAAATTCATTTATTGATATTACAGTTAGTAATTCTTTCCAATTTACAGAATAATTTGGACTTATCCAATTTGAGATTGTTTTAGTTATTGATGCTTTTATATATGTTTCTATATCCGGAAAGTTTAATTCTCCCTGTTTCCATGGTATGATATGATATATTAAAACTATTCTGTTTCTTTTGGGAAACCATAAAAATTTTATTAGGCATGAATTTATTTCTTTAAGTATATTCCTTTCTGGTAACAGTTGTATTGCAAAAGCTATATATAGGATCTTGGGCAGTAAAGCCATTTTTATTAACTGTAGTCTGTCTTCAAATGTTAATATTATTTTGTTCCAGCTTTCCACAGAGATTTTAATTGTGTTGATGATATTATTGTAGTTTTTTTGAGAGTAATTCATTATTATCCTTGCATAACTCAATTCCTAGATATTTTAAGGTAGATTCTTGTTTCCCTATGATGTGATCCCCCTTACTCTGCAGTTCTCTTTTCATTTAAAAATAAACATCTTGATTTTGATTTATTGAAATGGAGTCCTGAAGTCATGTGAAATTTGTCAATTAATATATCTAATTCTTCTAATGTCTCTTTTGTATTAGATAATGTTAGTAATATGTCATCATCAAATCGCATTACTTTAGAATTGTATTGTTCATAAATATCTATTCCTTTGATTTTTATATTTTTACAAATTGAATCTGCCAATATTTTAGTACCTAGAGCAAATAGAATCAGTGCCATGGGACATCCTTGTTTAGTGCCTTTTTTATATGTATATATTCAGAGGTAAAAAGACCCAACTTGACATACTCTAAATTATTTGTATATATATTCTTTAGGAGATGAACAAAGGATGCAGGAAATTCAAATAGCATTAGGATTTTGAATAAATAATCCCTGTTTAGGGAATCAAAGGCTGTCCCTATATCTAAGCCAGTCATGCCTGTTTATTTTCTTTACTAACATAATCTATAAGAGAAATAATCCTTTTAATATTGTCATGTGTGTGTCTATGATATATAAATCCAGTTTGATCATTATTTATTTTTTGAATAGTGGTATTTTCATTCTGTTAGTTAATATTGTCATAAATATATTATAGTCATTATTTAATAATGATATAGGTCTATATGAGGTACAGAGGTTTGGGGATTTGTTTTCCTTTGGGATTGGTGTGATTAAGGAATATCTCCAAGACGGTGGTATTAAAGCTTGTGACTGAATTTCTAATAGAGTTTTATGGAAGAGGGAGAGTACCTTTGAAGGAAAAAGTTTATATATTTCCATAATTATGCCATCTGTACCTGGAGCTTTAGTATTTTTACCCTCTTTTATTGTATCTGTAATTTTTTTGTAGGATATGGGTCCTTGCAGATCTAGTTTTAATTTTTCTGTTTTTTTTTTTATATTAGAACATTTTTCATCTAGATTTAATTGATCAATGTGTATATTTTCTTTTTGAAAATGTTCCATATAGTGATTTCTATAGGCATCAAGAATGTCACCTATATCCAAGACATTTTCCCCTTTCTTTTCATGGGAGATACTTTTAATGTTATTAGCTTTTGACTGTATTTTGATTCTTGTGGATAAATTATGTAGTTGTTTGGGAGAAGTGGCCACTGTATTAATTTTTAGTTTTTCTAAAGCTAAATTAGTTTTATGTGTTAGAATTTCATTGTATTTTTTGTTTAATACTTCTACTTTCTTTTTCATCTCCAAATGATTTTGATTTTTTCAGCTTTTACTGACAAAAGTTTGGATTGTAGATCTATAATTCAGAATCCCATTATCTGATTTTTTTTTATATCAAGTTAGGGTTTTACCATATACGTAAGCTTTTAATGAGTCCCATATCATTGTTTTATTTATCTCTGTGGTGTAATTAATACCTAAGAAGACCTGTAATTCAGATAATAACCAGAGTTTGAACTCTTTAATTTTAGTTATATATGCTGGAATTGTGGAGTTAAAGATTAATGGTTTGTACCCATTTTGAAGTTTTAGTATCAATGAATTGTGGTCTGAAAAGGGGCAGGTAGTGATTGAGAAATTAATGATTTTAGAGTTTAAGTCATGGGCAGCAAATATTTTATCTGTTCTAGTTTGGGTACCAAATCTGTGATCGTGATGGGAAAACAACAAAGGTTTACCTTCTTTAAATTTGAAAATATCTACAAGATGAAATAATTCTATCCACTTGTTTAAAGCTTTTGATACAGCCAATGTACACAGCGGTCTTTTGTTTGTAGTTTCAGAAATATCAAATATACAGTTAAAATCTCCTCCTAATATTAAGTTGCCTTTATAATTATTGGAAATGAAATCCAGGTGTTTTTAACAGTTCCTGTTCCAATGCCTGAGAACCAGTATAGATTGGCTAGGGTTCATATTCTGTCATTATATGTAACTATTACTAATGCCATAAGGCCTACTTTATCTTCATACTTATAAATTATTTCTGGGCTACTCACATTTGTTTTCCATAAAATTGTTACCCCTTTTGTCTTTGTCTTATAACTGGATTGCACCAATATCATATATTCCTTAGGATTCCATTTGCAATTGCCATTTGTTTTGAAATGAGTTTCTTGAAGGAAAGTGCTTTGTTCAGTTTTAAATATTTCAGTAGATTTGATCTCTTGCTAGGATTTTCTAAGCCATTGGCATTTAAAGAAAATAAAGTAAAATCCATCTTAGGTTATTTAGACTATGTATTTTTTGTTTTATTGTGACTATTAAACATTTTCCTGTGATAACTATAAAGTATATGTTTAAGCTTTTAAAGGAAATTATCAGTTTTATACTTTGAGTGTTTACCAATAAAGTAATGTTTTGGTCAGGCATACTAAAAATATTTTTATGAAATAAATTTAAATTAATAAATGTTAACAAAACTAAGATCCGCCCTAGCCATGGAATGAAAATCATTCCTAATCTGATGGATAAACCTAAGTCCATCAGAGTATCACTCATAAAGTGACAATCCAGAATAGCTGAGCTCCATAAATTGAATTATATGGAGAATATCTGTAATAGGAATAAACAATATTTATATTATTTTGTACAAATATAGTACTATTGTTGATTAGACAGAATTCTTATTGTATAAACAATTAATATTTACATGAAAGATAGATGACAATAAATTCAATCATAGTAAAGTAGGTAGTATCATATATAAAACCTCAGTAAAAGATTATAGCACAGTTATTTAACATATTCACTCTTATTGATGAAGTCTTTCAAAACTTATTACTTAATATAAATAGATGGTAATGATATTTATACCTAATGTTTATAATACAATGTATTTTGCTGGATATATCAGAAGTTATATTTCATTGTTTTCCAGCATTTAAGTAGTCACTTTGTTGATAACTTACTTAAAGCAAAGTTTGTTTTATGTGAACAAAGTCTGTTTGATGTGAACATTGATAAAAGTTAGTGCATTTTAATTATCAGTGCATCCCTCTTCCTCCCATTTCCTACACATAAGGATTTTCATATCTGTCATTTTTTATTATAAAATGAGTGAAATTATAAGTTAAAAACAAAACATTCACTTATTGTGATTAATAATTACAAATTCCCTTTCCATATTTATAAATTGCCATTTTATGGCATATACTGAAAGTTTGTAGATTTAAATGGCAACATTCTAATTTGTATAATCAGCAAAGGTTAAAACTGAGTTTTTATGACAAAGTTAAAGTTAAAGCATATATGACTGTTGTTACATTTACTTATAGGAGAAAATCATCATGCTTCCCCTTGATGTTCAATATAGTGTATGTCATTTATGACAAGTTAAAACAGTAGTGTTATTATACACAAGCCCATGCTATTAAACTGAGTATCTATTGTCAATTTAATACTATTTGTTCAGAATATGATTGTTACATTCTGTGGCATTTCAAGTTCAGGCTTTTGTATTGTTTCTCTTGAGCAACTTTGTCAGTTTGATGTCATGTATAAAGCATTAGTTACCTTGGTAACCGCTTAAGTATTATATATGGTCAAGATGGATTACAAAAACTACAATTCAAGTTAAAGCAATTACATGACTCGTTATGCATATTTACTTATATAAGGAAATCATCATGCTTCCCCTTGTTGCTCAATGTAGTGTATGTCATTTATGACAAGTTAAGACAGTAGTGTTATTATACACAAGCCCATGTTATTAAAACCTGTCTTTAATATCTAAATTCAGCAGACTGCTTCATCTTATATGATGATTATATATTTTATGTCTAGATTTAATAAAGTCTGACATTACATAACTGTGTGTGTGTGTGTTTTGGGGGTTTTTGGGGGGTCTTGCTTAGTTATTTGTGATACCACATGCTGTAATGCTTATTCTTATTATTAGCTCCTTCCAAGCATGTTTATACAGTTCATAGACTTTAAACAATGAGACCCTTCTAGTTTCTTATTTGTTATGTTTATTTCCATCCTTACATACACACATATCTGTACTTCAAGCACGGGCAACAATGCCCATCCAGTTTTGCCAGAATACCATTCACTAATTCATCTGGTGTGTTTCCAGGCTGTTCTTAAAATATCCAAACCAATATTTGTCCTTTCCATTTTACCAGCCTGTTCCATGCAGTGGCCACTCTGCCAGTGAAACAATCAATACACCTTCCATTCCCACAGATATTTCCATGAAGGAAATCTGATGACTCTCTAGCACTTGCCGTGAACCTCAAACACCCCCAGAATCAGCTATCCCCATATGCTCAACACATATGAGCAAGCTCACCTCCCAGACCACTGCAAAAGGTACTGCACAAGACCAAATGCTCTTAGTCTTTCACAATAAATCAGACTTCCACTCTTATGTAAGTCCTTAATGTGTATGGACCAAAATACATTTTAAATATAAAATTGTGCTTATTATATTTTTTTATCAAGAATATACTTAATGAGCTAAACAAAGTGTTAGGAGACCATCAATATGTGTACATGTGGTTTGAAACAGCCCTTTTATTATATATATTTTTTTCTAAACCAAAAACGTCATTGCCAAGAATCATCTTGGAGGCTCCTCAGAGCCTTTAAGCATTATTGTCATTCTGTCTCCATTACCATAGCAACCTGGGACCATCTGTTTCTGTTAGTGTGTCTGTGTACTGCATACCAGAGGCTCGTGATGCACCTGAAGCAAAGCTTCACTTCACTGCAACTTCAAGCCTAAATTCCCACCCTTTCTGTGAGGCAGCAGCCAGGCAAATGAAGGAGAGCAAACTGATAAAAAAAAACTCCTCCTAACAAGCCGTCACAACAAGAGATAACACATTCTTCCAGCCTTCCCACCTCTCACTCAGAAGATGTATAAACAAACTATTCTCTGCCAAAATAGCCCAAATCAGTTTTATCCACCCCCTTCACCTGGATTCAGGCCAAAACACTAAATGTCTCTTCCTAATACACAAACATCAGTAAACCTCAGTCACAAGCCACAAACCACAGCTTCCCGGAGACAAAAACAGCAACATACAACAGCTGCCAGACACAGCTGCATCCACACACACCATATCAGGATTGATCAAACAGCACTCATATCTGTGATAACTGCCATAATTGAAATTAACAATATTTAGACAGAATAATGATGGCATTTGTACTAAGAGCTTACTACTATTTTTCAGCCAGGATATACATGACATTTATAAATCATACTTTAACTGAAGAAGGCATTAGTCTCCATGACAGATTTCTTTTCAAAACACTCTACTGTTACTGCTATTATATATGATGCTAATTTGTTACATTTGAGTCTGAACTCTGATGAATGGTACCTTGTTGAATTAGTTAATTAATTACTTAAATTATTATAAGTAAAATCAATGAAAAATGAACAAGATAAGTATTCACTGAGTTCAAGTAGGAGATTAGAAACTTCTATGTTTGTTTTATATGTTGCTTTGTTTGGCTTATATATAATGTAAACAGTAACCCATCTTGACCTACCTTTGTTTGTGAAGAATTATTGGACTCTTTGAACATTCTGAATAAATCATTACTGTTTCTCAGTTGTTTAAGAAACCCTCCTTTTTTAAAATAAAAACAGATGACAAGTGTTGTGCCATAGCAGTTGATACTTTGAGAGATGTAGTTGTAAGTTATTTTTTGGGACAGCTATCTTGGAATCAGTTTTTTGTTTCTTCTCTCTCGCATCAGTCCAAAGATTTGTTTCTTTTATTCTTTTACGAGTAGGGGCCATCCATTCCATTTCTTCTGGGATAGACACTATGTTGTTGTTTTATTTGAATATAGTAGCTTCTTCTAAGTCATTAAAGGTTCTCATCTCATTGGCAAAACGTATTTTTATCTTGGCTGGAAAGGCCAGCTGTGCTTTAATGTTGTTTTGTTTCAACAGTTTTATTATTGGCCAGACTTTTTCCTTTGTTCTAGTATTCTGGAAGAATATTCATTGTCAAACCTTATCAGGCTTTGACTGTATTTTAAGGGTGATTTTTCTCCAAGCAGATTTTAATATTACTTCCTTGTCCAGAAATGAAAGAAATTTTATAACTATGGATCTAGGTAGAGTATTTGTTGAGTTAGAAGCAGGTTTCCTCAGTGCTCTATGCCACCTTTCAATTCCAACTGAAAGTCCCTCTTTCAAGTCTAAAATTTCAGGAATCCAGGTTGTTAAGAATGAAATAATGTCTTCTCCTTCAGTGTTTTCAGCAGACCAAAGATCCTTATGTTGTTTCTCCTTTGCCTATTTTCTAAGTCATCTATTTTGTTAAGCAGCCATGTATTCTCTTTAAGCAGAAATTCTTTTTGGAATTCGTCCTCTTTGAGTTTCCCTTCAATGTCATTTAGAGAAGTCTCTATATTTGTTATTTTTGTATGGTGTTGTACTAGTTCCTTAAGAGTATCAGTCTGTTTTTGAGAATTTAATTTGAGGTTTTCTAAATAATTTTTAAAGCCATCCATCTTCAAAGATAGTTCCTGTAAGGTAGATGTCATCAATTACAGTTCTCTTTTTAAAGCAGCATCTTGATGAGAATTCCTTGAGTCGTTCATACTCGGTGACTCAATATATCTCCAAGTTACTTAGGTTCATAAGTTCATAGGTTGATACTAGGCTATCTGCCCTAGGGCATTTACAAGCCTAGCCAGAGTGTGTTTGGCTTTCGCCACCCTTCTTAGATTAGTTGACTGTGCCTCTGTATAGTAGGTCACAGAAGATAGCCCATTTAAGGTTAGTTTACCGTGCCTCTGTCTAGCAGTGACACAGAAGAGATCCCAGGGGTAAATTTACGATCTCCCATCCAAACGTCAAGATTCTTCTTGAAGAGGGTCATTGAGGGGCTCTGTCTGACATGGATTGGGATTTTGTTCCAGAGTGAGGTGAGCCTCTGGGATATGAATCTGTCCCTCCAGCATATTCTATTTATTTCTGTGCTGAGGTTTAAGTCACTGGAGTGTGTAGTTCTGATGGATTTGGATTTCTTGAGGTGGAGCATGTCCATTAATTCTGGGTTTGACATGGCTTTATATGTCAGGCACAGATCGCCTCAGAGTAGGCGGTAAGCAACTGAGTAGAGCTGGAGTTTCTTTAGCCTAACTGCGTAGGGCACCTGTTTGAGTCCCTTGATCCTCTTAGTGAGGTACTTTTGTTTTTTTTCTAGTTGTAGCAGGTGTTGGGTAAGGTACATCCCAAATGGGGCATTGTATTCAATTATGGGCCTGATGAGTGATGAGTACAGGGGCACAATGACCTCTCTTGATTGAGATGTGAACCCCTTCATGATAAGGTGGGCTATATAGAATGTCTTTCTAACCACTTTGGCAATGTGATTGTCAAAGGAGAGATTGCAATCTACTTGGGTCCCCAAATCCCTAATTACTTCTTCCGTACTTAATGGATTACCGCCTATGTGGTAATTTGTGGGCACTTTGTTTTTCCCAAAGGGGATGACTATGCACTTTTTGGCATTTAGCTTTAGGCCATGGCTCTGGCACCAGTTATCCATCTCCGTGAGACCTTTTTGGAGGATGCTTGTGTCAGCCGGTAGTCGATTATGGCCCCAGTTTGCAGTCATCTGCAAACTTTGTCAGCCATAGTCCTCCTGTGTTAGCCTGTACCTCAGAGAAATATATACCAAACAAGAGAGGTCCCAGGACTGAGCCTTGTGGGACACCACTTGTAACTGGTTTAGAGTCTGACATGACACCTGCAATTCTGACCATGTGGGTTCTATCCCTAAGCCAGTTTGCAACCCATCTTGTGACATAGGGGTTGATATTTAAGCTGGTGAGCTTATTTATGATGCCCGAGTGGGGTATTGTGTTGAAGGCTTTTGCAAGGTCAAGGTAGGCTGTGTGGACTACCTTCCCTTCGTCTATGGCCTTGGTGACTGTTTGAAAGAAATTGACCAGGTTCAAGAGGCAAGATCTGCCGTTAACAAAGCCGAATTGGGTAGGATCCAGTATTTGGATGTTCCCAATGTCTTTGTTTATGAGTTCCATGATGATATGCTCCATAGCTTTAGAGACCAGGCTAGTTAGGCTTATAGGGCGATAGTTTCCGGGGTCCGTTGTGGCACCACCTTTATGGAGTGGGACCACTGTTGCTGTACGCCATTCTTTGGGTACATATTCTGTTGTAAGGCTGAGACTGAACAGTGATTTTAAGTGAGGGCTCAGTTCTTCTTGGAGCTTATGTAAAACGCAGCCCGGGACACCGTCCGGTCCTTATTGATGCTGTTTTTTTGCTTTGGAGAGGGCAGCTCTCACCTGTGCATCTGTGATGTCAGGGAGGCTACACTCTGTTGGGATAGTCATTTGCTCATTTGGGGGGGGGGGGGGGTTTGCACTGAACCTGTCTGCCAGGATGTTGGCAATGTCTGTGGGTTCAGTGTATTTTTGTAATTTTGCACTAACTCAGAGCATATCTGGGAGTTTCCACCCAGGTTTCTGACATAACTAAAGAAAGCCTTGTGATTATCTTTAGTGTCTTGTGCAATTTGTTTTCAAAGCTAGCCTTAGATGATTCTATGAGGGATCGTAGTTTCTTGCTAGTACTGATCAGAGTTGCCTTCCCTTTCAGGGATTTTGCTCTATCATGTAGTAGCTTCCTCCTTCTGTTGTACAGCTTATTTATGGCTGGGGTCCACCAGACAGGTCTCCTGCCTTTGGAGGACTGTGTCTTGGTTTTATTTGGGATAGCATGATCCATGCATTTCTGTAGGTATCCATAGAATGCGTTTGTAAAGAATTCTGCGGTTTGGGCCGTATTTTCCACTGGCCCTGGGGCTCTGAAGGATTCCACCTCGGTTTTGAGAAGTGGGAAGTTTGCTTTTGATATGTTTTTGACCGTGGTTTCCTTTGCTGGGGGTAGGGACAGGATATGGATGTCCATAGTGATTAATTTATGGTCAGATCTTACCAATGAGGGGTATACCTCTGGTATGGAACATAGAGTCCCCATGTTGGTGATGATCAGGTCCAACATGTTTTCCCCTCTTGTGGGAATGGTGACCAGTTGTTTCATACCATTTGAGTTTATAAATTCTAGGACCCATTGGGCTAGGGTGTTGGGGCTTGAGTAGTGCTCCCAGTCTATGTTTGGGTAGTTAAAGTCACCCAATATAATGGTGTTTGGAGAGACCTTCCTATTCTCCAGTGTCTTCAGGAAGGCCAAGTGGGGTTCCTGAGTTTGGGAGGGTGGTCTGTAGCAGGCTACAAACTGGAAGGCAGTTTTGCCCACTGTTAGTTGCACATGGATGGTCTCAGATGCTTCGTGCAGTGCCACTACCCTGGAGGTATGGGTATCTTTGATGAATATGGATACTCCCCCTCCTCTTGTGGTTTGGTCTGAGTTTAGGGGCCGAAAAGCATGGCATGAGGTATAGCCTGTTAGTGCTGGGGTGCTCTCGGGAGCCTTGAACCAGGTTTCTGTTACTGCACAGATATCGATATTCTCCATACTGAGGAGAGCCTCGAGTGCATGCATCTTGAGGCTTAGACTTCTGGCATTGAGCAGCATTACCCTTAGATTCTTTTTCCTTGTGTTGTCTAAGGGGGTGGGTTTGTCTTTTGAGCCTTGCCTAAAAAAGGCACTATGGGGGTGGCAAAAGCCTTGGCCAGTATTCGAAAACCCAGGGGTGACAGGTGCAAGCCGTTCCTAGCAAAGCAAAGTGGCTTGTCAAGCATGTCATCCCAGGCTGACAGACACTGGATCCCCTTTGAGTGACACCAATACTTTAGCCAATTGTTGAAATTGATCATTTTGTCTTTATACTGTGGTATCATTCTTGGTGAGGCTAAGATGCTACTCAAGGTCAGGGTCATACCGGCCTGGGCCACATGATCAGAGAACTCCTCTATGTCTCTTTTCAGGTAATCCAGGGAGGTACGTCTCAGGTCATTCACACCAGCATGGACAATGACGGAGTCATATTTGTACTTGCTTTGGAGTGACCTGAGTGCTTGTGTTATGTGGCAGATCCTGGCACCCGACAGGCAGCTTACAGTGACCTTCTCCTTGTTCAGTCTGGTGAGAGGGACGTCAGTGTGTCTGACAATAGAGTCACCTATTACAAGTGTATTAGGTGTGTTGTTTAGCCTTAAGGGCTGTGACTGTGTGGCACACTGACTTTGTGAACTATGTGATACGTGGGTATTGTTGTGGGGTAGCAGTTGCTTGGATGTCTGCTTTGGAGGTCTCTGTTGCTTGGGCAGATTTTTATTTAGAGCCTCAGTATGTTTTGTGTGTTTATGTGTTTGGTTTGCTGTTGCGATAGGTCTATGTGAGACTGGATTTGTGGTGTGTGTGATTACCTTCTCCTCCAGACTGACCATGCCAGTACTATATTGAGAGAGCTCAGCCTCCAGTTTGGCTATATAGTTGCATCTCTCACATATATTTGAGCTTGTTGGGAAGAGGAGAGGGTGGTCTGTGTACATAAGGCAGTTGTAACATTGCCTCAAGATTCCCATATTCACCAGCTGGACTGGAGAGTAAACCTGAAACTGACTTTTGGACATGCCAGAATAGTATAAGGAATTACTTTTTGATTTGATCAAAAAGGACCAATAGGGAGCCAAGTACTTAAAGGAAGTATAAGAGGGTGTAGTGCTTTAGTTTATTAGTGCTTACTTATAAGACACTTATCCTAGCTACTGCTGGGTTTTAGAAGGAAACTAGAGTGCTTACTTTGAGATTTGAAACAGTTCTAAGGGAAAAAGTGAAGAGCAGACTTTGTGGAGCCGGGAATAGTTTAAACCTGATTAAGCTGGCTGCCGATGCTGTATGCACAAACGCAAAAGAGGGTTTTAAGAGAGGGGAATCAAGGAGTTTGGAATTGACCCAAAATGGCCAATAAACTACAGTTTCTAGGCAGTAACCACTCCCACAGGGGCAGGCAGGCTGTTCAGTGTTTACCACTGCCACTGATGAACACAGAGACTTCCCTTTAGCCCAAGCAAGCAATGGCCTCCAAGAAACTTACAAACAGTTCCAAACAGCAAATCTGTAACTGAACTTTTTTTTAAATTTCAGAAAGTGGGAAATAAGCAAGATTTTTTTTTTGTTTTGTTTTGTTTAAAGATAGCAGAGATACACAAGTAGCAACAAGTTAGAACAGTGCAATAAATGACCCCACACTTGAGTGCTAGGCCAGAGACAGGTAAAATGCAAGTTTTAAGAAAAAACGATTTTAAAATAAGTGCAACACAGGAAATGCAGTAAACAGGCTCTAGATATGTTCTAAATACAGTTCCTAATACAGATATCAAGTTTAGCAAGCTGGAAAATGCCAAAAAGTAGGCGGCAATACAGAAATCTTAACAAATAATCTGAAGAAAAATACTTAAAATCTCAAAAGTGGCTCCTTTCTTCTCTCAGCGTTCTTTCCTCTTGGTGGGTGCTTCACCAACAGCCAACGAGTCTGAAAAGACGCCAAAACCACGAGGCAATCAGGTTTTAAGAGAGGGGGATTAAGGAGTTTGGAATTGACCCAAAATGGCCAATAAAACTACAGTTTCTAGGCAGTAACCACTCCCACAGGGGCAGGCAGGCTGTTCAGTGTTTACCACTGCCACAGATGAACACAGAGACTTCCCTTTAGCCCAAGCAAGCAATGGCCTCCAAGAAACTTACAAACAGTTCAGAACAGCAAATCTGTAACTGAACTTTTTTTACATTTCAGAAAGTGGGAAAAAAGCAGAATTTTTTGTTTTTTTTTTGTTTTGTTTAAAGATAGCAGAGATACACAAGTAGCATCAAGTTAGAACAGTGCAATAAATGACCCCACACTTGAGTGCTAGGCAGAAAAATCTTTGTATATCTCCACCAAAACTGGTATTTATGTAGTTTAGTAGTTCATCTATAGATTTCTGATCTTTTAAACTTGAAAATAATAAAATCTTTCTATATTATTATACTAGTTTATGGAGCTCTCAAAATTCACTGCTCTCAGATGGTCATCTAGTCTCTGCCCCCGTTGATTGTTTCTTGATGAGAGAGCTGGTGTAGATGTAGCTTGGCTTGATGTCTAGCTGGCTGCCTTCTAGGAGGCATTTCCAGATCTTCTTCTGTGGCTATCAGTACCCCAGCCTGCTGTAATGCATAAATCATAGATACAAAGAAAGTAAATACCATAACCCTTGCTAAACACATAAGAGAAGTGGGTGAAGAACACTGTTTCCATTTCAGAGCAATAGATATTAAGTTCAGGAATAAAAGGGGTAGAGGTATAAATAATGCCTCAGAAGTTTGTAAATATGAATGGATCACACAGTTAGGTGTGGATTGTAGACCTGGCTTGAATACAGATTTGAGTATTAAACGTGTTAAAAAGGAAGCAAATGGTCTTAAAATGATTATTTTTTAATGATTTTAACTTTTCATAATGAATTTTTAAATATTTATATATATAATATGGTCTTTTCATGTATTTTAATATGTGTGTTTTATACATTCAGTATTGCTTTCAGTATTGATGTTAGCTGACTGGTTCAGTGAAAATGTTTTCTGATTGAGTTGTGTCACTTTTTGAATTATTTAAATGCAGTCTTGGTTTTCAGTTGATATGTACACACTGAAGAAGGGCTTCACCCAAAAGCCTTGTGGTGTTTTCAAATAAATCTGTTTCAATTAACTCAGCATGTCCGATATTTGGAATTTTTTCACTTGTTGCTTGGATTTTTGTATTCCAAAACAGGTTACCTTAGTTTTGATCCTATTTTCTGCTTTCATTTTAATGCATTACATACCAGCTGCATATTTTCTTTTCTTTAAGTAATTATGTGAATTCCACAGGATTCCCACTGTAGAGGTGTCAGTCATGGTAATAAATGAGGCCTTCACCAAATGCTTTTATAAAGTCAGTGGCAAAACACTTTGTCGCATTTAAGTTGTGTTGGGTGTGATCATTGTTCTTTGTAAACCAGCAGGTATGGATGGATTCTGTTATCCTGCACTGATGAAATAATTCTTGCAGCTTCCTTAAGCATATGTTATGGAATCACGTCCGCCATCCATGCAATAATGAAGCTTTCCTCTGATGTGCTGCACTGTCCACAAGATTCTTTTGAAATCTGGCCCCTTGTGTTGCACTTGGCTTTGTTCCATAGCCTCTTTCCACAAAGACACATCCCAATCTCTGTCAACAGTTTTTAGAGGATGCAGGATGCTCTTGTGTTTTCCTTTTATATGTGTCCTGTCCCTTTTAACTCACAAACTATTGCAGTTATAGATTACCAGAAATTAGAGTCTCATACATCTTTCTATGTCTTCTTCTTCTTCTTTCGGCTTTTTCCCGCTTAGGGGTTGCCACAGCGGATCACCTGTCCACTTCATGATTGGCAGTGCAGTTTTTACAGTGTCGAGTTGCCAGCCCGGCACCCAACCTTTGACAGAAGGCACACACACACACACACACACACACACACACACACACACACACACACACACACACACACACACACACACACACACACACACACCTAGGGCCAATTTAGAGTGTCCAATCCACCTACAGCATGTCTTTGGGATGTGGGAGGAAATCGGAGCACCCAGAGGAAACCCACGTGACCACAGGGAGGACAAGCAGACTCCACACAGAAGGCACCCCAGCTGAGAATCGAACCGGAAAACCTCTTGCTGTGAGGCGGCAACGCTAAAAAAAAAAAATATATATATATATATATATATATATATATATATACTGATTGTTCAGTTAGTGTAGTAGGTGTGCAAAGGGTGCAAGGTTTGAAAATTCCCCTCACATTTTAATTTTTAGTGCCATACATCGATATGGAGGACTAATATTCTTCAGTATGTGTTGTGAGGGTTAGGGGTTTGAATCTTTTTAGTACCATTAGGGCTTGCTATAAGGAGTTATCCCTGGTGTGTATAGAGTTGTCCCTGCCCCACATTTTTTTTTCATAACTCTGTTTTTTTAATTTTATTTTATTAAGTACATTATAGGTACACTATAAAGAGTTATCCCTGATGTCTACTATCACCCCAGCAATAACACAAGATTTTCTTTTTAGTCTAGGAAAGTATGGAGGTATGACAGCCCCCACACACACACACACACACACACACACACACACACACACACACACACACACACACAAAATGCACATTCACAGATTCATGCATACATACACACGTGTACACACACACACACACACACACACACACACACACACACACACACACACACACACACACACACACACACACACACACACACACACAACCCCCTAACAATCATAGCCGGCCTTAGGCATAGGCCAACTAGGCAGTCATCTAGGGCACCGCTCTAGCAGGGGCGCTTTTCCAGTAATCTGGATGGTGTAAATAGACCAGGATGGGGGCACTAGGTGGTGTGTGGGGGGTGCTCTGGAGCCCTTTTGCCTACGGCACCACTTGACCTTAGGCCGACCCTGGTTCAAAGCTCCAGAGAGCACCCCTGCATTACCAGGCTATAATTCATACCACACCTTTCGGCCACCAAACCCGGACCGAAACACTAAAGGTGGAGGTGTGCCCATATTCACTAAGGATATCCACACCTCCAAGCTAGTTGCTCAGCATAATGCATCCGAGATTATCCAAGTTCAACTAACTCTGAGCAAAACCACAATCCAGATTGTAGCTTGCTACAGACCCCCCACCATGCCCCAGGATTCCCACTCCTCTTTTCTTGATACACTGGAAAATATTAAGGTACAACCCAACACTCTAATAATGAGTGATTTCAACTACCCTACCATTAACTGGGAAAACTACTCATGTATCAACTCTTTTGCTCAACGTTTTCTGGAAATCATCAATTCCAACGCTTTGGATCAACTTATCCACACCCCCACCAGAGGCAGCAATATCCTAGACCTGGTCATCACCAACATGGGTGACCGGTGTTCCACACCAGAGGTCAGCTCCTCATTGGTAAGATCTGACCACAAGATAATCACCCTAAACATCCACATCCCGCTCCCACCCCCCCATTAGGAAAACAACCGTAAAACATTTCTCCAAAGCCAACTTCATGCTTCTTAAGACAGAAGTGGCAAACTTCATGACACCCATGCAGATGGACAATAGAGGTATGACTGCTGAATCCTACACAAATGCACTTTATATACACTTACACAGATGCATGGATTGTGCTATCCCTAACAGAACCAAGATGCTATCCTCCAAAAAAAGGAAGCCAATCTGGTGGTCTTCTGCCATAAACAAACTCTACAACAGAAGAAAGAAACTGTTGCAAAAAAGAGTAAAATCCCACGATTGGAGGAACTCCCTGGTCAGCCTCAGTAAGAAGCTGAGATCCCTCATAAAATCCTCCAAAGCTAGTTATGAAAACAAAATTGCCACTGATTCTAAATACAACCACAAAGCATTCTATAGCTATGTCAAAAATCTCAATGGCAGCACTCAGATCTGCTCTGAGTTGCAGCCCAATGACACTAATTATACAAAACCAACTGATATTGCCAACATCCTGGCAGGTAGGTTCAGTGCTAACTTTACCCCCCTC